>NW_008751828.1:0-30740 GCF_000715545.1 Opisthorchis viverrini | reverse complement strand
TATATATATATATATATATATATATATATATATATATATGGGATACCAAAAGATCTGTCAACTATTCCGAAGGGTTCGGACGAAAAGTAGAAGAAACCCCGCGCGTACTGCTCATAAGAAGAATCAAACATACCAACTTGAAAACATGTTTTGACAGGCCCAGAGAGCATCATGTAGACCGAAATGTGCATCTTTCCTGTCGGCAATTGTTCCAAAGCGACTTTCTAGCTCTTTTTCATCCAACTTCTGTAACGACTCCAGCTGTAAGATACGTTCGGCATCTGGAGTTGTCAAGGGCTGTAGATAGAACGGAAGAAGTCGGATGTTAGATGAAAGGGTGGCCAAAAAACCATTTATCACCGGAATTCAACTTCTTCAAACATATTTCTGCAACTCACCTGCAGGACGTAGATATGGCGCAGGTCAGAAGATGATTCCCTCTAAAAGGGTAGCGGCAATAAAGAAAGAGAGTTGGTGGCTGATTCAGGCCAGTGCGAACAAAGCTTGAAAAGTTATGATCGAATATCCTCACGTCAATGAACGAACAGCAAGTGGCATAAGTGAGTAGTAGTCGGAGTAAACGCTCAGCATTATCAGGTTTCTGTATTCAATGTAAACAGTTACGTCACATTATGGATAACTATGTATGAAAACTTGAGAAACGATTCCTGTTAGTCAGCTGATTAGCTGCTAAGTGACGCCTTCCAAACGTGACGAAATTCAAGGCCAATTATGCAGTAATCGTCTACGGAGAGTAAGCGTCTTTACCCAATCATGAAGAACATTTCTAACAGAGAACAGTATTCAGAAGAAAAGTGTGAGAACTTGGTGCCACACAGTGGTTGAACCATTGGATGTCACGTGGTTGACGGATTACAAGATAAACAAACAGACAAACAAACAAACCTAGTCATCCTGCGCTCAAAAGTAAAGAAGTACTGGGCGGATGACTTATCCCCGTAACATTCAGCAAATAGCTGTGGAGCTCACAAGTCGTCATGAAACTTCTATAACTCCAAAGCTCCATCTTTGAGCTATAGGTACCTCATCAGTAGTAGTACGCCAGCTTAGTCATTTCACTGTCATAAGTATCGCATGATTCGGGTGGTGGTGTAATTTGATTTGGATTAAGAGAATTAAAATTCAAGAAACTTGGTGCACACTCCCAACTTGTCAACAACTTCGAATAAAATGAACTGCAGCGCTCACTGTCGCATTATAGCAGAGAATGGTTGAACATGTCCGCCGACTTGAAACGTAGGGGGAATCTCTGGCCATAGGTGACGCATCCCACGTCTCCGATTTGGGCTTCGTGTTTTCCTTTATTTGCAACAGCTTCATCAAACGACAAAAAACCTGCATCGCCATGGTATTATTTTCCCAATCAAATACTTAAGCTTGGAAGCGTAGCTGATTTTGACGAGTGGAAAAGTTAGAAAGGGTCTCCGCTTCACTAATTAAAACCTGGACGCATCTTCAAGGGCAATTTAAACTGCAGTCTCGCATATAAGGAGATGAATGCCCTAGTCCTCAGCTGCGGGTACCAGGTCGTCGGCGTAATGCGTTGAGTCGAAGCTTATTTTCGAATTTCTCCGTCTTTTCCATAGAAACAATCCCCAGTACACTCGACCCAAGCGCCGTACCGCCCGCGCCTCTGAAGTATACTAAAACACAACGCCCTCACAGTCCCCCCGCCCAGCGCTTGCATCCAAGTGGAGTGTTGCGCGCACAGCCTTAGAGCCCCAACGAATTGCCACAATCTCATCATCATGAGACTTGGTGCACCACTGTCGAGAGCACTGAATCCCACAAACGCTGTACATACTTGAGGAAATTCCGGCCATCATTTGTTAGGTTGCTGAAGTAAGGTCTTCTTGCTATGACCACGTAAAACCGAATGTGGAGAATTGAAAACTAGTAATGAGGCCAGCAATCACTTGATTGATTGTTCCATGAAAAACATGGATTCGAACAGGGTTCACATCCTTCCAGTTACCTGTGATCCGGTTACGTGATCCACCAGTGAATATGCAGCACAAAAGCCGTATCACCTTTCAGCTGGAATGATAATCAATTCATCAAAGTATTCTTTCCTGTAGAACATTATTTTCAATGTCCAAAAATCATCACCGCAGCCAAGGATATCTTATTGATCAGTTAGCTAGTTGGTAGAGACCGGTTACGTACACCTCACAGGGTAAAGTGTGATGCTGAATGAAACATGAACGACTCAATCGTACGACCTAAGACTCGTGTCACCTGGAGAAAACTATGCTCTCGTAGGAAAAAAGAACGATCTGCGAAGTGTGATATGGGTAAAACTAAAAGGCTTAATCGGTAAGATGACATTGCGCGGCTTATCCTCACTCTGAGGGTTGAACACAAACCCAAGCGATGTCCAGCTATTAAGCATCGTGCTGTTGACGAGCAAACAAAACATAAAACAACTGGCAGCAATGGCTAGAAAACAGATCTTTGTGAATCTCATCCTCCAAAATATGTGAACATGAAGGTTGATTACAACGATAACATGCTTGCGTATATCAAAACACTTTCTCCACATGTATATTCCGAAAATCTTAATCCCTAGTATAATAATAATAATAATAATAAATAATCATTGAGCTGCAGCATCTAGCTGTCACGCCACCTGGAGGAAGCACGAAGGCTAGGAAACAGCCAGGTTTCCCAAGCCTAGACAGGAATGTCGAGATGCAGAGGTGGGGTTCGAACCACGGACAGTTTGGTCATTAAATTGGCGCTCTAACCACTGACTCATCTCGCCCCATCTACTAGCATGATCTCAATATTCGGAATACCTCCCAAAATACTTTTACCATAAAAGCATACATATGGAGGGACTAGCCATTGTTTTCTCCAGAGGCATTTAGAGGAGCCACCCAGGCTCATTCGCGATGCCCGGTTATGACTGTCGGAGTTTCTGTAGGTACCATAACTCACCTATCTTAGAATGGCTTGCGAGGCCAGTCAAGGGGTCATCTGACAATTCACCGATTTTCGTTTACATCCTGGGCAGAGTATGATGAAACACTATCTTGCTGCAAGGAATCATCATCGGCTGTTGTCGTTTGATATCTCACCAGTTGCCTGCATTGTAACGTCAATAGGAATAGATAAAACCCAAATCTACCATCACATCATCCGAAAAGGATAGTTCTAGTGACAAAATAACCATTCAAATAGTCAATTAAGCCTTAGTTTCAAGGAGAGAAGTCGTGTGGTGTATTGGCTTATATCTGACCCGAAACCCAGTTATTCGAAACTTGACGCTCAGATGTAAACTGGCCTGAGAATTAACAAGGTTAAAAATGCATTCCTGTCGTCCGAGAACAAGTGCAGTTGTCAACCTTCCGAACTGTTCAGATGGATTTGTTGCCATCGTTGCTGACTGGCAACGTATTCATTTCGGCTTTCTAGCACATCCTTCCAATGCACATTCTGAGTGGGCAGCTTTCTATTTACTGTCACCCAACATTCAAAATGCTGTGAGGAACCCCATGGTGAAAACGTTCACCCGCAGAAATGTCTGTTTTCTACCCTGACCGTGCACATATATTTCGACCCACGTTCCCGAACTTGCCTTTACACAACGGGCCATTCATAGTAGGTAACCGCATTTGAACCAATGCACCACCGTGATTGCAGTATCTACAAAGAAATGCTATTTGTATGCGGTTATCAGTGTCACGTAAAGCCGGTGCATTTGGATATTTTATACCGTTGCAAAGATTATTCCGCTCTCAGTTTCGTAAGCTTTGGGTACAACTGTGGCTAGATCACATCCTCACTACGATGCTCACGAGCCCGTAGACAGCGTTCCATGTGCGTCACCAAATTTCTGACAAACCCGGGATGGACTTGCAGGCATCTCAAACCTGCATTCGGCAGCCATGCGATACGCTGTTACTCGACTGATATGTCATCATTGTCAGCTGTAATAACTGCGTACTCGTCGTAGTGGTTGTAGCTGTCGCAGTTTCGTTCACCGATGATTGGGGGGGGGGGGTAGGCAGTGCGGCATTGCAGATGGTAAATTTGGTGCAAAATTGGTGCACTGTCAGTCGGGTGTCAAGTGGGGGGATTGGGAAGGGACCTATGCACTGAAGGCAATAGCTTGGAATCAAATCCAGCAAAGCGCGTTCAGCTCTGGGGCAGAGTGCAACTCCCACGTCATATATTCCACGAGCCATCGCCTTTGTGTCACCGGACACACGGAGGGAGAAATGGAAAAGAGCTGAGTTAATCCTTGGCGTTCTGAGGTGCATAACCACGATCGGGGATTGTATGCGTGTTTCGGAGACACATCATAAATCAATTTTAAGGGAGTATAAGGGTTAAGCAAGCATAGCCTGTTTGCCAATTTGACATAGAGTACGGACGTTAAAGCTCCTATATGGAAAGGAGCTCGTGGATTTAGAAAGGTGTTATTTTGTTTAATGTTTGTAGGCAGCGAGGAGCATAAGGCCTTCCGGTCTGATAACTGACAGTCAAATGGCCCAGCGATGTTTGCTTGTGCGGTGGGAAGAGGTTGAGGAGGGACATCGGTGGACGCTGAACTGCGCGAGCAAATGATACTTCCCGGTTGCCCAGGCCGAGGAAGGGGGTTGGGTTGAGGTATTCCACCTTGAGCCTTTGACTCAAAAAATCTGACCCACAAGGCAGTGGGAGAATGTAGGGTTTTATTCGGGGACCCTGACCCCAGCCTTTGACTCAAAAGTCTGACCAACAAGGCAGTGGGAGAACGTAGGGCTTCCTTTGGGGACCCTGCCCGGAACCGACGACTCAACAGTCTGAGCTGCTGGGCTGAAGGGGATTGGTCTAACCCGAGGCCGCAGGGAATAGGACATTACTGTTTCATTCCTGATGCGGCTGCGTACAGCAGGTGCCTTTTGAGCAGCACCGGGCTCTTTGGTATCAAAAGTATTTCGACCGTATTGGATAATGCGCCGGCGGTCAACCATTAGACGATCGGAGTGTGCGGATTTCGGCGCCGACATTTCTAACCCGTCCTTCCTCGGGGGAAGGCAGCATCGGCAGCATCCATAAATACGGACACGCGGTTCGCCTGGGGGAAACACCTTACTGCCTTCACACTCCTGTCGCAGAGGACAGTACGACTTTACCCCTAGACAGCCTCGTAGCACGATTACTCGTAGTACGGGGTCTCGCTGCTCTCGGTCTGGCTGCGCCCCATTGGCCTTCCTGACATGGTTGCACCTTGTGGAACGAAGTTCCAGGCAGTGTAGCCCGCGGGATCATTGCAGCACCGACCGGTATGTAGTGGGCCTCGCCACGATTGGTCTGTTAAAAGGAGCTCAATCCGCTCATTGGCGTGTGAGTCTGTGGGCGCGAAACCACGCTCGAATGAGCGCACTGGAGAATGGGGGGGATTTCGGCATCAAGCTGTTGATTCAACTTCGGACCCTCCATAGGCGCACATGGTGTAGCGCTTCTATGGAAAACTTGGAAACTTTCCGTACTAACTGTGCATTATTCTGCGGCACGATTTGTCGTCGCACCGTCCCTTAGCACTGCATTTTGTCATCGTATAGTGGATCACCCGATTAAAATGAATGCACCGACGACCCGACAGTGCATCGGCACCGTACTGTGGCTGTCGGAAAAAATTAACAACGGTACGGCACAGTTGGGAGCGGTGGAATCCGGAAAATACATGCAAGCGGCTTACGTTGTGCCGGCTGGAAGTAAGCCTTCGGAAGGGACGTTCATCGCCGAACTCATGTACAACTGCATCGAACAACGCACTCAACAGTTGGCTTTTTCATTTTGGGAAATCCCAGTGCGCCAGCACACCCGAAAATCTCTTACACATTCTGCCGGAGTAAGCCACCTGAATTAGGACGAGTAATGGACCGTGGGCTAATGGATCCAGACCGAGCAGTTTGCACTTGAACACTCGAAGAAATGCCCTTTTCGGAGCACGGGATTAGCTTGTTCGCTTATGTTAGAGAGGCAATCCGTTCAACCATTTTGGTAGGGATTATACAATGTAGAGTAAGTCAAGCGCAAACAGCACAAAAAATAATATAAAGCGAACCTTCCGAAGGAAGTAAGGGGCTTTAGGCCCCTCCCTGGGGACTTTATATTAGACCGTGGATGAAGCGGTGTGTCATGATGATCCCTCTTCAGCGACAGTCATCTTGAAGAGGATTTGCCATGGTATCGGCTGGCTGCTGACCAATAATGGCTGTCTATAGTACGGAAGAAGTGGTCTCCGACAAAAAGAAGACAAGTAACAGAGTTAGGTATAATAAAATGATAATCCAGAAGAAGTCAGAGGAATTCTGTTGAAACCGGCTGGTAAACCAACTCACAACCGAAGTGAGTCAATATCTCTCTGAAAACAGCAGTCGGTGCCTGGCCTGTGGAACAGTACGTTAGGTAGCACCCACGATCCCCGTAGACTACCGAGATACCGATTTGTGAATCTTTCGAGCATACAGTAACTTGGAAACTTGGCCTGAGTAAGCGCCATTGATGAGTGGGTTGAGAATGCGCTCCCGGGATGGTGTGCACTGAACGTACTATCCCAGTGACGTAAGAGATTCACCAACGATGTATAGTGGAATGCTCCACAAATAATGAGCATGTAACATCGTGGACCATTCTCTGAAATTGTTACGGAGTAGGAGCACTTCGGTGAACGATTCTGTATAGCAAAACCTACTCTGTTCAAAGCACACGAGAACAGATTCTCTCATCTTGAGAGTATCCGGTGAGAGCCTACAACAGCGCAGAAATTTATATCGGTTGATGAACTACTGATGTCCTGAAATCACGAGTGATGAGTTTCCTTCCCAATAAGACCGGTCGATATACAAATAAGTCTTGGGTAGGTTTCTAAAACAATACGAAACAAATGTATGTAAATTTGCATTGCTGAAAAAAGAGGAGTAAAGGATCGGAGGCTGAATTAGGCTCCCAAGAATTATGTGGCTTATGAAATATTAAGGGAGGTGATAAACTTAGCCACGCTCGCCAGAATTGTCCCTGTGTACCTTGAGTTAACACAATGTTCCACTTCAAAATTGCTAGGCATAAGGCAAAAGGTATTCCATTTCGCTACCGTTAGATAAATAGGTTGAATGATCTAATATTACTAACGGGGTTGCTGAAAAAACTCCGATAGACCATTACTCATTTGGACCTTCTTGGAGATGCTCAGCTAGACGCGGTTCCCAAGTTTCCATCACCCTTAATTCCATCCTGCTGGGCCAAGAAAAGTACTTCAGTGTGGTCGTTGGCTTGTTCGCTGAGCTGGGCAATTTGATTGCAAACGTCTCATCAGCAATCGAGGGTACATCATCAGCGCGTTTTTGTGGAGCGTAGTAGTGCGTATCGGTGGGTTGGTGGTTGTGCGTTGGGTAGTGTTGTGCGTGTGTTAATATACGTGCTGCTAGCATGGGATGACCTTTGGTCGCGATTAGTTGTTCGGTCGGGTGATTCCATTGGTTGCTCCGTTGTCCTGTATCCCCATTCGCCGATGCCCACGTGACCTTTGAGCTTCGCATCCCCTGCCGTCGTAATCTGGTCGATGCTAGATTGACCTTTGTCCTTTCCAGTCCTGGGTTGTGACCTTTATTGATTTGCCTCCAAGGCGTTCCTTGTTTCGTTGTTTGTGAATCCAATATTCGGTCCTCCTTGAGTTTTTCGGTTGACTTGTTGGTCTTTTGCACGTAGGGGTGCGTAAATTGGGTCCAGTTCGATGCACCGGTTGATCGAATTTGCCGTGGAGTACCATGCTGCCAGAAATTCTTTTCCGTGCCTCGTGCTTCCGTATGCCAAAATTTCTGCGTTTTCCAAGTTGAATTTGTGGCCTTCTTGGTCCTCGTGTATGGATATCAAGGACGGGGGGTCATCCCTCCTGACGGCCGCGTTGTGTTCCTTTATTCCTTCATTTATAAAGGAAACGTTTGCAATCAAATTGCCCAGCTCAGCGAACAAGCCAACAACCAACCACTACGGTACCTGAGCTACCAACATTTTCCTCTATAGAGTACTTCAGTGTTCGAAGTGTCTTTCCCACTGAAAAATGTGGGAATCATCCAGAGAAAAGATTACACCAACTGAAAACCTAGTGATCATATTGGGACTAAGTAAATTACGGTCTCGCAACGACTCCGAGCTAAACGTCGCAAGAGCTCGCCAGAGCGACGGAACTAAGGCCATTTAACGGTTTCCGGTTTCCCAAAGTATACGCCAGAAAATCCTCGGCCATGGACTGCTGACCCCTTTCACAACGACCAAACAGGTAAACATACTGAAATGTGGGAGTGGGACATGGAATACTTACTGTACGCATAAATACAAGACTAATCACGTCCCAAGGTGAGTTGATTGCTTTGTTCTGTTGCACCGTTTGACAACAGCGCAGTGCCAGTCTAAGACCGAAGGGTTCGCAACCAGCGTTCCCCAACCCGAGCATGGTTGGTGTGCAATCGACAAGAAATATGAGACCAGTGGTCGCTGACTGACTCTGAAAATGACCGTAAGAAACATTAGTAACGAGAGGTAATCACATTACCAAACATTTTTCGAACAGGTAATCACTTACCAGAGGATCTGATCCCTCCAGTTCGTCATCTTCGTTTTCAAGAAACGTTTCCAAAGCATAATCGACACCTGACATTCCGCGGCTGAAACATGGTCGGAAAAGAAATCATCGGTTTAGCAAAAGCTCCCGACTGCCAGAGCTTAAACTCCCTGATCTCCCAACAAAACAGGCTTCCAAATCGGCAAAACCCCGATAAAATGAAACGGTTTGAAAACTAGAAGGGGAAGGATACGACAGAAAACACGACCCACTGGTCGCTAGTGCAGCCATCGTGATTCCTTCGGATGGTATGGCAGGTAGGCACCGGAAGCATATTACAGCTGAACGATTGTTATCAGTATTAGTAGTAGTAGTATTGTAAACAGAAAGTGCAGTTCGCAAAGACAGATATTGGAAACCGTGTTTCAGTATCCTAGGCTGCGTTTACTGCAAACGTGAGATATTACCGAAACCGAATTTTTCAAGCTACCTGAATTTCGCGCCCCAAGATATCCCAATACTCTTAACTGGATTCTTGAGCCAAGATAACCGTACCTTTGTCAGCTGCCAATTGAAACACTGGAAACATTTTTTACGAAAAGAAAACACCCACAGAAGGACGAAGGGATATTATGAATGAGCGTTGTTATTTATTAATTACAGGATGCGCTGTTCATCACGCATCTGAGTTTGAATGGGCAACAGTGAGTGGGTGATCTCAATGAAAACCTAAAGCACTATATGAACAGAGGTGACGTTAGTGTTGTCTCGCAGGACAGGAAATCCGTTGATATGGCAACAACGTTTCACGTTTAGCAATCACCGTTGCATGACCGATGCCTTGGGATATTAAGCTTTTCCTGAAGTGACGTTGGTAGAGTAACTTCAAAGTGCTATTGTGAGTCCATCTCATCACACAATAGATACATCATGAAGGTTGACTGCAGGAAATGGGTGGATAGAACACCACTTATGTTAATTTTCTTCATTCAACCTTTCCTATAAGTATATTTTACTCATTAGTTCGTTACAGTAAGGCCCGAGATTTCCTTATAATCAGAGCTGTCCAGTACATTCCGTAGGATGCAAATCATGTTACACTCGTTTTTAATAATACTATTAGCAGCCCGTTTATCCTGTATGCATGCCGGAATAAACACGCGTTTACCAAACATCATTCGCAGAAATATTAAACCCAAAACTGAGTAAATGATCTGTGGTGCCCGTGTCTGTATCGAGGTTTATCGCGTGGTGAAATTCCTTGGAGTTACATGTACGTTGACCAACGGCAATCCGGCATCCATATACGACACAAAAAGTCAAACTGCAAGTAAAAAAGTGCATGACGAAACAGAAGCACCTGTGTTGGATACGAGCGGATCACAGGTTTTCTGTTTAGGCTGCACACAACGGATGGCTGGTGAAGGTCATTGCGCTTGTGTGAGATAAGACCACAGAAGGATCTATTAGTTTCATTACTGAGGCGGAAATTCAACAGAAGGAGAAAGGTTTCACATCGGGCTAAGAGCCATGCCGTTTGAATACAAAATACACGGTCATTCAGGCACGTTAGACCGATAGCGCAGATATCAGTCTAACAATACATGGAAGTTTCTGACTTATATTACGAACAATGGCCAGTGAGAGGTATCATGTTGGTAAATACTAAAAAATGGACAGCTGGACAGCACTACTGGATTTCCTATGAAACACAAGGTTGCTTATCCAAGAACGAGGGTTGCGTCGTTGTACATTACTTCGTTTCCTTATCTGGAAATAAAGAACTCTGTGCCGCTGCTAGCACGGCTGTTCATTGGCTCGGAACGATGTGACGATATTTGATGGAAAAACCCAGCACAACGTGTGAATTTTCAGGGACCTGAGGAAGGATGTTGGCTCCCGTAATCTACAGAGACAACATGTGTTTGAACCCGAGTGGCACATACGATTCACGGTCACATTGGGGACCTGCGGCAAGCAAAGCGTTTGCCTACTTTATATCATTCAGTAGCATGACAGCGACTATGAAAATGATGCCAAGCACACACCGGGTATGTTAAACTAACTTTCCTAACCGCCGAAGGTGGTCTTTATCAAGGACACGCAGTAGGAGTGGCGTTCCACGTTGCTTCATTCTTAACGCAGAGTGAGTGGTCAATGCTACAAATAACTGGAGACTTATTAGCTATCCGTGTTGGTTCCCTACAAAATCCGGGATAGCATAGGCGTCTACAGCAAAATTAGCTGGCGCTGGTGCTCGATCATCCGCGAGTGTATAACACCTCAGGAAAAAGCGATCTGCAAAAACAACTTCGAACCGTCGGCCGGACATGACAGGGTTTAACAATTCACAAGAGCAAATCTATTAGAACTGCAAACCAATATCATATACGCGACTATTCTCCTTCGTCACTGGTACGAGGGCTCATTGAGCAAGATAGACTATTTTGCTCTCATTCTGAGATAACAATAAATTCAGTCGGACAGCAGTTTTGGCACAGATGGAACACGGTCGCCATGAGAGATCCAGAATCGTGCACAACCCTAAACAATGATCTCTACTACTCGTTTGTCACTTCGGGCAGCCTTCGTTAGGAGCGGAGCGAGCAGAATACCGCGCTAAAAATTACTCGAGAGCTTTATCACTTGGGCTGAGTTCGCCTATTCAGACAATCTTTCTATATAACAGTCAGGCTTAGTAAGTGCTTCAACTTGGAACAAGGAAATACATCTTTTCCGGACGAATTCAACATCAGTGCTCCCGCATACAAAAATCTTAACTTCTACCTGGGTGATTCATTTTTCCATCTGGTTACTACAGCATTCCACTATAATAGATCAACTTCAGATGAAAAATGGCCCACCTATAGTGCTGTATTTACACAATAATTTATCAACTTCCGCCTCCAATGCGCAGCTACCTACCCCATCTTCAAAATCACCGGCGGACGAAATTGGCAGCTACAACCACTGTACAAGTACGCGGTTATCACAGCTGACAATGTTGATGATGACACTGCGTGAAGATAAAGAGCAACAAGATAGGGCGAAGAGGGACTCTCAAAGGCGCCTGAATGGATGGTGCAATAAATGCGTTCTCAACTGTAGTATAACCATGAGATTACCAAGTTCACAAACATCCACCCGGGAACAAAGGTCTGGAATGGTCATGTTGCTGGATCAGCTGACTTGCATCAGGAAGCAAATGAATTAATTTCAATTGAGTTCCCGACATACGATTTTCTTTCACGCAGGCCTTACGTTTATTGTCAAACATACTTCAAAGCCATTAGTGGTACCAACAACTAGTGACTTCGGCGGTGGCCCAATCTGAGAACGCGTCGGAGTCCGAAATGCTTATTGATATACGGGGCGTGAGATAGAAGACATGATACCTATTCAGTGGATAGGAATATTCTGCTCGTCTGAAGCTCATCCCGGACCATTCATTGTCAAGAGGGTATATCCGTGACCTTGTCGGGATGTTGACTACAGGCCAGGGCGAGCAACCACTTGCACATTAACTTATATCGAACGAATAAAGCGCAATTACGTAGATCAACGCCAAACGCGAAAACAAGGCCCAAAAAATTTCCCTTTTGTATGGACTTCCCACAATAACTGGTCATACAAATAGTGGCCATTATCACAAATGTGAGTCCGATCCACACGCAACGGGGGCTACGCGTGAGGCCCACAGCGTGTGCATTTCAGATGTGCGAGAACCAGGTGTGTATTGAAATTTACGTCAGTTCCATGTGGAGAATTCCTGATAGTAGGTTTTAAGATATCTTGGCAAGAAGTCAAAACTGCCCCGGAAGAAGTCAAAAGTAATCGTTCAGCTGTAGCACCCTTTCTGTGCACGATGGCTGGGATATTGCCAGGTTGCCCAAACCCAGACAAGGGAAGTCGAAAGGCGGAGGTCGGGTTCGAACAACGGACCTTCCGGTCAGTAAATTCGCGATCTAACCACTTGGGCTATCTCACCCGAGAAATCGAACGATGAAACAAAGCGATATTAAGCAGCCCTAAGTGATGTCTTACCTATCGCAGGTAACTAAGCATACACTTCCCTCGGGATATCTCAGTGAAACAAGAGGCCACGCTTAGATTTCAATCAAATCACCCTAAGAATCTTGTCTTTTAAGAAAATCCATTTCAAAATTTATGGGGAAAATTGGACGGAAATCCAGAAGACGAGACATATACGTGTTTTTTTTCAAACGAAAAGGAGGTCCTACAAAGAATAGCAGGAGGGAAATCTCACAGCATATAAATATTTATTTACGAAGTTAATCCTTCAAAACATGATCAAAACAGGAAATCATGTGGAAGCTGTGCGACGCAATCCTACATTTGCGCGCATTATGATCAAAATATTAGTCAACTGAAAAGTGTAACATCACACGGAAAGTTGGAGATGAGTGTAGAACCAATTGACTGTTCGGAGGAAAACATCCTTATCTGCTGCTGGTGACTCCAAAGGATGAGCATCTTGTGGATATACATGGGCTTCACAAGCCACAGACGGACTGAGTGCCTTGAGTTTGTGGTAAAAGTTGATACCCTGGAACATAAAAGAATGGACAATGGAAATAGACAATGCGTATGGTCGAACCCCCTGAACTTAGGAGGGGGAAGCTCATTGAAGAAACAAGCCCACTAGATTCGAGTAAATGGAAAGGCCGATTGCAGAAGAGGCGAAACAATTAGCAGATAATCGAGCAAACTTAGAACACTTAAGACATTGTATCTCTTTGTCCATTTGAATAATACATTGAGATGAGAAGGCCGAGAGATGACATTCCGTTTTTAGCCCTTCGGCCGAAGCACTAAAAACATCAATAGGAATAAGAAAGTGGAATGAAATCAATCGCATCGATGGCCAATAAGACACACCTCTCGACTCCAAAGCAAGCCAAGTGTTTGCGTCAAGTTCTTTTGTGCGCGCAAGTTGGGTGGGTATTGATCATTCAACATGAACCCTGATAGCTGGCACTCTCGGGTTGACACCGAAGGGAAGTGAGATTCTGAACGCTGTATTGGCTACAACCCTGTAGCCAGTGGGTAGAATTTTTCGCGAACCATGAGGTAGATTATGTGTCTCAGTTTACAAAGTTGATTTGTGCATGTGAAGCTCAACTGTAAGGGGCGCACCAAATAAAACTTGGGTTCATCTGCTAAAGTTTTACATCGACAAAGTGTCTGGAGGTTGCTGAAATGTAGGCCAACAGGAATATACTTCACAGGAATTCGATACACCGTGGAATTTCAGAATACAGATTAACAGGTTGAACAAAGTGAGTCCCTATTATGTGAAAGTAAAGTCAATGAATATGACTCTATGGTGCTGATGTGACGAAGAGTAACTGGGAGGAAACCACTAACCTGAGACATAGGAACTCGGACATCTTTTGCACCCAGCAGAAGTAGCAGTGGGACGGACCACGAGCAATTTAAGTGAAACAGAGGTGACATTTTGGACAGCACTTCCAGCTCGGATAAACTTGGTATGGTGCCCAAATTCCATGGCTCACCGTTATCCAGACCCGATTCGGCATACGTCCAATCCGGGATGTCGCTGATGCTCGACATAGTGATCAGATCGCTGACTGGGTTACGAGCCACTGCGGCGCGGTAAAGTGCTGGATGCCGAGCAGCAAGATGTAGAACAAGGAATCCCCCATGTGATCCACCGAAAAGTACAGCGGGAAGTTGACAACCAAATTCTTTCTCAAGCAATGTCAAGGCCGAATGAGTCGCCTATGGATAAAAATTGTCCAAGAAATAGTTTTGGAAAGTGGTGGTGGAAGTGTGTCCTAGAAAAATACATACTGTAATAGTGCAGCTGTGTAGATGCATAAAATTGCTTCGCTTCATGCTCTGTTTCGAATACTCCCTCCGTTTGTTTGCGCGGTTTTTCTAAACACAAATGGTTCACCAAACTAGGTTTTTCTCGCTTAAACTGGGAAACTGAGAAGAGGTCCTAACTTATCAGGGCAAGCTCATCAACAAAATTACCTTCGAATAGAATTGTAGCTGTGAAGGCGAATCCGGATCGCGAATTCATTTACTTGAAGATATGTGACTCATTCGGACAGGACGACAACAGGTGGCCACAGGAGCACAATGGGACTCACCACTAGTGTAAAATGGAAAAGTTGTGCCCTCTAGAGAGCGCCAAGGTTGACCTACCGATGTGCAACAAGTTTTCGCGAAACATTTTGTCAAGCCACATGATTTTTACGAACAGAAATTGCCCCTCCGACACAAAGGCCTCGATTATTTTAGTAGCGGAAAATAGTGGAATGCAAGAACCTTCGATATTCGAAGTAACAAAGGTTTCACAACCACCAGAACACCAGATTAGTAACTAGGCACAGGCGCAACTCGATGAGGCATAAATGAGGGGGACACATTTCAAAAGAAGTAGAAAATGACACACAGAAAGCACCACCTAAGAAAAAGAGACATCCGCCGTTCCTGCTTCCTACAAATATTGTTTCAGTCCAACAATTTTCACTTAACTTGGCAGGAAATTACCTGTTTTTTGGAGGGGGAACACTTTTCTGTTGAAAACATCTGTCCATGCTGACCACGAGTATGATTCAAATATTTCGCAAAACTGCCAGAGCGGACCAACCCGGCTGATCAATTCAGTAGTGTTAATGTTTTCTGTGCAGGTCAATGACCGTTCTCATCTGACTAAGGCCATTTTTTAACTAAAGTGACCGGAAAAATAAGTCCAGTGGTTTAATTTTTACTGTTGGGGCATATGTACAAAATACGACGTCACAAAGTATGCAGTCTTTTAAATTCATGAACGGGTTAGTTCAAGAGTTGCTGCAACAGCAATACCAACTAGCAATAAAGTGTTATACCAGTCGCACCTATCGCATTGCTGGCAATCCACCATCAACACCTACCCCGGCAAGAAACACTGACGAAGTAGCCCAACATTTTTCCGAACAAAACTTACGGTATAACGCCCCTTGGAAATTTGGATTTGAATACTAAAATAGAGCCATTACTGAACTGTTCTCGAGAACTTTGCTTGTTGACCCTCATGCTCACTCAGCTGTAACACCCTTCCGGTGCCTAGATGCCATGCTACCCGAAGGGAACACGATGGCTGGGATACTGCCAGGTTGCCCGAGCGTAGACAAGAAAAGTCGAGAGGTAGAGGTCGGGTTCGAACAACGGACCTTCCGGTCAGTAAATTCGCGCTCCAACCCCTCGAGCCATCTCGCCCCAAATCCCCATGCAATATACAAATGATATACCAACGTATCCGAGTTGATGTATTTTCGGTTGTAACGACCTTGATGACAGGGACACTGATCACTATTACCACTGGATCGAAAGCAAAATATTCCATCACGCAATGAAAATGATTATCCGAAACAACATGAATCAACAGAAATTAAATAACCTCCAATGATGAAACATTTCTACTGAGGACAGGCAGCTATCCTCAACATCTAGTGCCAACGAAATGAGGCATAAGGGGCTAGAGTGACATTGAGGAGAGAGAGGAATACCACTGGGAAAATTCCTAAGCGGAAACAGAGACCCGACTAGAGGAAAACGAACAATTAATCTCAGTGATGTAGTGTGTGCAGAATACCAACAAAAGGACATAGGTAACAGACAAGGATCAAGCAATAATGAATTCAGTAAACGGACACTAAAAAACTTACTTCAACACAGTCCTCTACGTCACACCGACTAATGTTGCCCAACAGTGAACGCAAACTTTCTTGCCCGTATCCCAAGGATCCACGATAGTTCACCAACAGGCAAGCAAATCCTGAAGCCATGAAACCAACCAGCATTGGGGACCACGACGAAGTGAAGGCACTGTGTGGGCCTCCATGGGGGAAAACAATCAGGCCACGAGGTTGTGAGTTTCGCAGTGGAACTTCACCGAACTGCGAAGTGTCAGCTTCCTTATCTTCAGAATTTTTCAGAAAAGAAAGTGGAGGAAGCAGATTTTCATTCGAACAGTTACTTGAAATTCAACAAGTACTTTTCATTACCCCAATTTAGCAAAAGATGCCACAGTTAAGAAAACAGCTCAGTGTTGTACGGGAAACAGCAATTTTACGGCATCAACGAGTAGTCCAACCGAATATAGTCGTTGTAGGCAAGCAGGTCAAATCTAGCCTGTGAGGAGGAGCAAGTGCAGGACCATAGCTCAAACGAAAATTGGCATTTCATATACGAGACCGTCAATATGCTCACGACGGGTTAGGTCATTCAGTTTTGAGGATAGATATACAGCAACAACAACAAGGCAAACAGTCTTTAATTTGGAGGCGATGGCGATATGTCCCATAGGAGCTATCCTAATAATCTCTGCCATTTGTGGTTAAGATTTGGGTCTAACAGTTTGTTTAACGACCCTGGTCGCTCGTATGTCTACATTTGGACGCCCTGACAGTATCCCAGTGAACAAACAAGCATAACTTATACCAATTTTCTTTATCTTACGCCACACCAATCACCGCGGGATAACAAAATTTCATGGTAGTGTGATTGTACGGTGATTCGAAGCATCTGTTTAGATGTCTTCCCAAACCTCTTGAGTGAAGAGCTGCTTCCATCTCACCAAGCCATCGTGTGCATTTAAACTATATGAGGTGAAGATCTATGACTCATAAGTGGCTAAAGTGTGAAAACGCTTTTTCCTGTAGGAAACGTTTAAACAGTGATCCACACAACTCGAAAGAAAACGTACCAAATAGTCTCCAAAATTGGAGACAATCTACATACTGCCAGGCGGCGCTTACATAACGAGGAAATATTGTGCGCATAAAGCCCAGCATGATATGCAAAACAAACTAACTTTGAAGTTTGATGACACTGCCATTTGGCCGTGCTAACAGTGCCTCACAACTTGTCCGAGAAGACCGAATGATGGAGTAATTTATTCCGGAGAAAAAAGGTGGCATACTTCCAGAATTATTGGTAAGCGCTCCAGAGGGGATGATTTGCCACCTAGAGGACATTGGACGAAACAGGTACAGAATAAGCGAGCGTTTATATCCATCTCACTCTCATCTGAATAACTCTGATGCCATGCCACGATTATTCGGGGCAGTGCACACTGCAGTAGTTATTCTTTTGTTAGATCTAGACAGCAGTGCCTATCTTCCAAGATGTGAAATCTGGTCAGTCGGTATACTGGCATATTCTAGACAACCTGGTCACCTCATCCGAAAAAGTCAACATGTTGGTACGGAAACGACATGCGCAGTGTGCATTTGGACAGGATGAAAATTGTGCTCTGATTAGTAGCGCACCACTTACTTGGGTGGCATAGGCCGAGTTACTGCGACTAACCAGCTATAGATCATGTATTTTGGTTCGTTTCGTTCACCGACGACAACGGAATTACGGATAGGAAAACCTGTGTGCTGGAGGTGATGGTTCGGTTGGTTAATTGAAGTCAAATCGTCCTAATTGTCTGGATAATTAGAAATCGNTAATTAGAAATCGACCAGGAATGTGTTGAAGGCTATAACTTTTGGTCCAGGCGCATCAACAACTACATGACTGTTGGTTTCATTAGCCACTAGTGCGCCCACTTCCGATGTGCTCATCCAGGGAAATAGCAAACACCAAGTGCCCCGAATTAATGTTTGGTTAGATGTTACCTGTAGTGCCGGCTTACTGGAGCTGAAACCCTAGCATTCTATTGCGGGAGTGGGCGCTGTTGTTTGGTGCTTTGCTGGTTACAAAGCTGCTGTCTACAGAACCGTTGGTTTGTCTCTACTTTTCCGACTTGATCAGGCATAGCTCATGCGCTATAGGAAGGAACCGCTTTTGGTTCCTTAGGACCGTAAGTTATTGGGCGGGGAACGAGGCAGGTCGAAAAGTGCACTTAATCTAGTTGCGTAGCATTCTGAAATTCATCAGAGTTGACTAACGCAACTGATTTTGTTCGCATTACTTCGAACGTCCCGAGACGACGCTTTGTTCTTCTGCTACGTTAACGTATAAACAGGGTAGAGGAGCACAAACAACCACGATGGGTGTCCGCCGGAAGTTATCGATGCATGGATCGGGATGTCCCGGACATGTCATGCGTTACAATGTACGGGAAGAACAGTATTGATACCAACCGAAAGAGTAGCTGCACAAAATCGGAGTCGACAATATTCAAGTTTAGCCTAAAGAGGTGTACACGCGTGGAAATAGCCCAGTGTGGACATCATCAGCATTGGAAACGATCATACAAATAAAGATATCAACACAGCGGTTTAGCCAAAACCATTAGCATACCGCTTACTTGTACCTAGCCAACCAAGACGAAGTGTCACTTCCTCCTTCCGTTTCTGGAACGTGCATGACAGCCAGACAGGGAGGATGAACCGGGGAGCTAAAGCAAGCGGCGACGACGTCAAAGTGAACATCCAGGATGTCAACCGAAATAGGATTATTTCCATTATCCTCAAGACAACCGAGATCATTGATGAAGGGGATTTTCCGAATTTCAGCCAAACGGCCATCAAATGTTTCCGGGAGAACAATTAACAGCGGAGCAAGATCAAAGCCCCAAATGGATGACACGACCAAGCAACGACTGTCTGCAGTCCAGCAGTGTTCTGGCAAACCACAGTAAAGTCCTTTGACGGAAAACAAAAAGACAATGTTGTACACCTTGTGCAGAAAAATAACCAACGAACATAAAGTAACCCTATGTAATGTTCCGCAGTGGATACTAATGTCACAAAAGTTCATGTGCTAGAAAAAATCTAATCTAGTGTTCGGATAGGTTAACTGAATAAATGAACGTGAACTGAATCAACGTGGCCAGTGAACTAGCCTCCAACCAACCAATCAGTCCCTAGTCCAGTGATTACCCGGAGACGTTCAAACTAAGCAGTTATCCCGCTTAAGTGAACCAGCCTTCAGAGACAAAACCACCAATCTCTTCTCACTCGATTAATTGCTCACCATTTTATCGCAGTCATTCGTGCATGAAAAGCTGAAACAGATTCCGTATGTTGTCGAACGTACAAGCTGCGGCTGACGAATAAAAATCGCTGCATACGGACAGTACCAACAGTCGTCCAGTAGTGGCGTCCTTTTGGTGCATAGCCGCCATGCAACCCAAAGGACACACGAAGGATGAAATGCTTGCAAACTGTCGAAACCTAGACAGCAACAATCAAGAGACCATAGTTATATTCGAATTACGCTCCCTACACACAGTAGTCAGTGCCCTGACATGAGCCATTCCGAATCGTCTCTGATGTGCTTGAAACGTCTCAACACGATGCTTTAAAAATCTCCACTGAGATTGCCAGATAGGAGCTTAGTGTCCCCTGTTCAGATTGTAATTTACCGGTTTGAACTAAGCATACGTTACAGTTATATCAATTTAGCGCTCCTATGAGGGCTCATTGGTTGAAGGACAAAAAATGTTCCTATTATCAACGAGTTTACATAGCTAGAACATGTATAATAAATTTACGTGAAAACAAAACAAATTTCCGTTAGTGCGGAATCAGTTTGCGAATAGGTGCTGTCACAATATACGCCCAATTTGATGTTTAAGTGAAAAATGAAATTGATTCAGACAGGAACCCACCACTGTGTCTGAAAAAGGGCGAAACCAGTTCTTGCCAGTTTTTATAGATAATAGGGCATTTGGCTGGATCGCATCTGTGTCAAGTGCACTATGCAAATAAGGTTTGTAACCATAAGACCTCGTGACCAATAACCTTCCTTATCAAGGCTCCATTTTTTATACCTGATGTAGTAGCCAAGAAAGCATAACTAGCAGTAACTCAGACGATATTCTTATCACGTACAGATACATAGGGATTTCGGTATTCATTATAGTGGGACGTTGAGTCCTCAGACCGTGTTGGATTCTTCCAACGGAGGGTTGAAGTTGATGGGTGCAAATAAAACCATCAGATAACAACGTTTTTTTCAAAGCCAGTTTGGTTTAAAAAAGTTCGGGTTTTAACATCTGCGCGGTACACTAGTCGAAGGCTTTAGGGAATATCAAAGCTATGTTGTTCAGACACGTGTTCGCACCATTTTGTATAAAGTTCTAGCCGTTTGTGACCAAGATACTCTGAAGAGCAGCATGCGTTTTGCAGCTGCTTCTGTTACTGTGAAGAAGAAGGATGAACAGACTCAGAAGAAACTGACGAAATCATACAGCACAAGGTCAAGGCATATGAGAGATATTCTAGTCGCTGGTGATCCACAGATTGAAGAACATGCGACCATCAGCCAAGCTAGGCCGAATCCCTTCCGCAGTTGTTTTTAGCTCAGGAAGAGGCACCTTAGACCAAATGCAGCTGTTTGTCTTCAATGTATCTCATTAAGGAGGAAAATGACACGAAAGTGAGAACCTGTCCATTAGAATGTTAACGAATGTTAATGGAAGAAGTAAATGTACCTGGAAAGCCGTTAGGTCTTTCAGGAGAATCCACCACAGGTACAAGAGTTTGTGGTTTCGATTTACCCTCGATCCAGGGCCAATCGAGGCCAATCAGTGAGCGACATTGTTGATGGGGTCCGCCGACGGAATTTTCCAACCACACTAGACGACTGCCATCAGGGCTGAAACGAGGGCAATCAGCCGCTTTGTTTGCCTCGCTGAGCGCATGAAATTTCTGGGTGCCTGGCAATTAAGGGATGAATGAATCTTTGAAGTCATAGTGACTGGCTCAAAAAACATGACAGATCGAGCACCCCGAGAGACTGATGTCCACGTAACAAGTACGTATAGTTTCAACCGAAATCGAAACATGAAAAGGTATAAAAGGTGCAACGAAATTACAGGATCATCTTATGCTCCATCGAAGGAGATATTGATGGCATTTTTTGCAATCGCGTTCCAGATCACTCTGTCATAGTTTAATGAGTGTGTGGACAATGTTCTCACTGGTCTTTCATCAGTGTCGTGTGAAAACCACCATCAACGCAACTCATAAGGTTGCAGAAAACTCTTCGGTAGCCCACGACCAGTTGTTAAGCGAAATCGGTCGTGGGTTGTCGGAGAGTTTTCAGCAACCCCATGAGTAGTGCATTACGTCCATACGATGTATCACGATATCTCGAATATCGTGCCAACTGAAACATGAGGAAGCCTGGTGCAGCATATTCATTCGCTTTAAAACATGTAAACGAGGGATTCAGCTGGGTTCCAAGTGAGTCTCCCGTCAAAACCAAATTAGTATGAAAATGAGTGTATTTCGCTAATCAATAGCCTCTTCAAGTTGATAAACTAGAAGCTTCTCAGTAAACAAGCAATACTATACGGTTACTAAGAATCTTAAGTGCATTTAAAAAAAGCCACTTGTTGTCGCGACTAGACAGGAGGGCGGAGTATTAGAACAAGGTTACGCAATGTCAAGTGTTAAAAGGCTAGATTATGTCTAGTCAGTTAAACATGTCAAAATGGGCAACTTGTGTTGATATAACATTACATGGAAAGCTGATGAAGAGGCACCAACTTGAGGTTTTTAGGGGTAAAAATCAGGGTCTGCTGCAGGCTGGCTAAGAAGACATTTAATTTCAATGACCCGAGGCTGTATTGTGGTGAAAAACATAAGTGCTTCTATACTTTGTTGCAGGCTTGTCGAAGGCCAGTACTCGAGTCAGTAAAAAAAGCGAATTGCGATCAAAGAGCTGTTTCATTACTAGTTAGTAGACACGACGCAACTTTGGATGAAGTCGTTGGATGGGTTTTGGATGAATCAGATACCTATCCTTCCCGAAGTATGATAACTGATGGTAAACGCGAAAAAATTACAGATTGATGATAAACCTAGGAAACTCATGAGGATGACTCCTAATGTACTCGCACACATGAACACTTGGTAGTCAATTTGTACAATACATTGCGCGAAATATGGAATAACACGGTGAAAATTCTTCAGTCCAAGATATATATGCAAGCCATCCTGCCACAGCTGTAATTGACATCCGGAAAACAGCTGTAGTTCCAGAGGAATATTTGCACCGGTATCCACGGATCACTTTTTTTTACTCATTTTTGTGCGAAACTTCTGGCTAGTGAGACTGTGACAGACATAAACATGTGTTCTCCGTTAAAATTGCCACCATCAGCTCGGTATATACCGAAACTGAAACCAATCCCTGAAAGGTACGTTTGTTGCATTTGTCCCCTATGAAGAGAGAGGCATAATTTCGTCCTGAAATGTTCAGTTATTTCAAATCCACAGAGTAGTTGAGCGAAGAATTGACGGCAATGTTCTACATAAAAGTTTACAGATACCTCTTGTGTGTAGCTGTAATGTGCCCTCAGCGAACGTATCGTCAGGAAGGGTTGGGTCGTAAATACAGCCCCCTTAGGTATACCCTGACATAGCAGTTTCATGAACAAAACGGCTGATTAGAATGACATACCAAAGGGGTTTTCAGTAGAATCGTCTATGGCCCCGAATCAATCGAGTGAGATGAAGCAGTGAGCTATAAGTCAAACGGAAATGTTTGAACGCATATAAATGCATAGATAGACAAAAGGCGCACTATCCGTTGATCTTCTTATGGTAAAATGTCGACGCACAAATAGTCGTTTTCCCCATAATAGCTCGTCTCAAATTATATCACCTGTCATTTTTCTGTTTACGAGTTCGGTTACTAGAGTAACAGACAAGGAAAAAACCGTATAAAGTGCACATTTCTACTTTTCTATTTCGAAAACACGTGCACAGAGTCGACAGCCAAGGTGGGGTTATCCATAGGGGCTGCACCCTAGTCATCAAATTGGTAGACCATGTTCTCATCCACTAGACCAATCGAGCCTTCCAAATTGAGGTGACTAATGCGATGGCAACAAGCCCCCCAACGTGCATTCTAGCCCGACCCCTTAGGCCGGAAAAACTGACATTTAATTCCTAGTCACTTTTCAGACGGGATGTAAATTTCATATAGAAGGATTTTGGGATGGAATGAGCGCACCAAGTTGACAAACGGGCTTAATTTTAATTAATCACCAGGTTATAGCCTGGTGATTGTGCAGTAGTGAAGCAGAAGTGATAATGTTACCACATTTGGGCCTCCAGTTAGACCAAATAAATTACATGCGTTTCCACACGTTTGTTAGTACTCGACTCAGCAGACACTCACGGAAGTCGAGGAAAAACAGCTGGCATGCGCGCTGGAGACAGTACTTGACTCCTAAACGATAAGCCTTCAAAGCATATCCAAGGAAGATCAGACCTTCGTCATTTGGACACCAAACGGGATGAGTAGGTGTGAATCCAGGTAACAGGGATGGAGAAACAATGCACGACACATTCTCGTTAGCTACATCAAGTACACAGATGACGGATTCTCGCACGTCGGTAAGTCCTTCACCCCAATCACTGTGGTATCTGAACGGAGAGTCACCAAGTTCGTCCGGTTTGGATTGCTTTACGAAGGGTAACAAAATAGGTGAAATCAGGTTCGGAAAAAAGAACAACTCGTCGTACGGCCTAGAGATAACCTTCTCAAAGAAGTTAAAAAAACTCAACCTAGGGAAGAGTGAAAAATTGCTAGCACCAGAGAAGACCCTCAACATGAGAAAATGCAGCCTACCGTGAACATGAGGGTCCTAAGCGACATGAGAATGCATCAAGGTCTATGGAAGGTAGTTATCGAACAAACACATTTCTAAGTGTAACCTAAACCATTTTTACTAGTTTCACGGCAAATGATTAACAACTGGTAGTCAGTTAAGCAAAACTTGTCCAGCCGATAGGCACCATCACAAGGCTGTTTCACTTCCGAATCAGTCTTTATGAGCTGGACGCACCAGGTTGAGCATGATCGCCGGTTCACCCTATTAACCTCGGGACCACATAATAATACGCCAGCAATTTTTTTAAAAAAAAACTTAAAACAACCATCGCTGCTCTCTATACAATCAGCATGCTGATGATCGTTGCCTGCAGGTACGGTTAAAGTAAAACGTTGGGTAGGTGGAACGAAACGAAATTGTTGATCGGGATCTTTGAATTCTTAGGTTGGTAAACTTTACCAACCGTGGGAGGGGGACAGTCTGCAAAGTGAATGGAAATAGAAACAACCAGCAAATAAAGTTCACCAATAAAAAGCAAGCAAATCGATCTTCAGGCTGTCTGAGACTCGAGTGCACTGACTAAACTTCTCCAAAGGTAAAAAGTAGCAGATGGGCACTGAAAACGGTGTTTCCGCCACAGTAAAGTGGCCTGATGGAGTTGCTGCAAGAAGAAAGCTGAGTGAACGGTCAGAACCAAAACTGTAATCTCGCAGTGCATGGTATGTCCTTGGTACGTGTTGACGTCACGACAGCATAACAGGCATCGAAAGTTGGTGAAACCTCCCATCATTTTCGAATATGTAATGCACTCTTCACTCTACCGGCATTTATGCCACTACCCACGGAAATTTTACCTTCCACGCCAACTGTTAGCCTGCAAGAATGAGGTTTGGACTTGCTCCCAACCAGTCCTGTAATCATATAAAGCTGTGCGGCAGGGCTCTCTAGGTGCAGTGCACTGCACCTGAAGTGCATCCCAACCACCTACCAAGTGTCTGTGGGTAAGCATTCCGGGAAGGTATCAAGATGCCGAAGTTCATCAGCTAGCCCAGAAGCTCCAAGCAGCATGTCAATGCAGCGTGTTCGAGATAGCAGCAGACGAATGAAAAGATACCAATCTTTCTAACACTCATGGATGTGGTAAACTCGGATAAGAGTCTCTAGCAGGACCGTATGCATCCATAGGAGTGCATGTAAAACAGCTTCACAAGTTACAAGAAGCACTTTTGATCACCAGGGGCTGTTGAGGTTTCTAGTGGCAGAAAGATTCAGAGCCATCTGAACACTTATTCTGCGACGATCTATCTATACATCCAGCCGTTTTGCGGGCAAATGTTCTATTAGGCAGGACGACGGTTTCCGGAAACAAAAGCGATTCCCACCAATGCGATTTCGTAATTTACCAGCTCTCTCCGTTACCCTCTAGACACATGATAACCTATGTCTGAGGGAGCTATGTACGCCATCGTCAATATTACCATCGTAGTAAATCCTGGTGTTAAGCTGTCAAATGCGTAGTAAAAATCCAAACCACTTTAGGGCCTTGTCGCTTCAGTGATTATGCTTCATCAACACTTCACTGCAAACACGTTTCAGCACGCTATACTTCGAAGGCAACGATGATCAAAAGTCTGATTCCGTCTCATTTCTCAGGATCAGAGGGGACAAGTTCCATAACCATAGATCAAAACAGATCATACAACCGCCTTACACACAACTCTTCAGCCTGTGAAATTTGTCTGATTCCACAAAACATAAGTTCGTGCATTTCGCTCGCGGCCTGTTAGTGCGCGCATTGACTTTTTTATGTCACGACCTAGCTATCTGATGCATGTCCTTGTTCCGAAATCAGTTCAAACAATCCAGCTAAGACAGAACAAAAAGGGGTCACCGTCGATTCCAAACATCGCTAGTGGAGGATCGATTGGTTCGCCGTGTGATGTGGCTTACCCGATTGACAGACCAGTGGCGCAATATTCTGTCTAGGTGAGACTAAATCACAGCGCCGATCAGCCGCTCGTAGCTGAAAGGTTGCGTTTTCAACTACTAGCCGGGAGGATGCAGGTTCGAAATGCCTTAAAATGTAGTGAGGTGTGATGAACTAAAGAGCTGGCCGTAGTTAAGTACGCGTCCGCGGGCGCAGATATGAAACGCTTTTGTCATGAATAAGGACTAAGAAGGGACACCCTTCGTCGCTAGCCACTATCATATCTTCAGATCGAGAAAAGCGACCTCAGTCAGTCGGCGTAAGGAATGGTGCAGTCTCAGTAGTTGTGAAAAGCGGGGACATTATCAACGCCAGGGCGAAACCGGCGTGAAATCTCGCGCATCTGGCTTTCCCGATAGTGGACCAACGTATGTAGGATTATAACATACAGTATCCTGAAACTAGGGCAGACAGATGCCCCGGTCGTTTTCACAAAAAGATTTTTCACTCTTCTTGAATACAGGACGGGCCTTCAAAGCACTCCATTTCGCCGTTGTTGTCTTCATCCAAGATCTTATAGGGCAAAGCGGCCGGACTAGCCGGACAGCCACCATTGAAAAGGGCGGAATGAAAACAGTTTGGATAAGGTGTTATGTTGCACCAACATAATGAAACTTCAAGTTGGGCTTCCGTTGTCGATAGGTAGTTGAACTCGAGATAGCTCAGTGATTATGGCATACTTACTGACCAGAAGGTCAGTGGTTCTAAGCCAACCTCCGTCCAGGCTAGGACAACCCGGCAGCATCAAAGCCCACATGCTTCTCTGGAGTGGCACCTAAAGGGTGCTGCAGTTGAAAGTTCCTATTTATTAATATAATACAAGAGCTAGCATTCAGGTTCCGCTCGGTCTATACGGTCTTTCCAGAAAAGTTCCGGTGAGGGCAGAAACCCATAATGTGTGTGCAGCACCAACCATCCGCCCAAATCATGCGAGTTCCCGCAAAATATGAATGGGAAACACCGAAATAATGACAGGCCCTGATTCCAACGTACATTGGATGGGAGTGATAAAATTAGGTGATAAAGCCATCATGGTGTTGCAAGCAACGTCCTAGCTACCACTCAAGCTATGCGCTTTTATCTGAACCAACTCCCGTCCGTGTCGACTGAAGCTTCGCTTTGCGGTGTATTCTCGATCTTTCGGTCAGGAAGGACCTATTCTTGGTACAACGGTTTATTGACAGAGCAGTCTAATGAAGGGGACGATGCCAGTAAAGCATTTACTCATTCTCTCCTACCAGGTTGGTCAGTGGATAGGGGCCTGACAAACAGTCCCGTGACACGACAGATTGGGTTTTAGAACAAGTTTGACAACCTGCTTCTTAAAAAATCGGTTTACTGTGGTTGTCTTATAACACCTATCACTCCCTTGTGTCTAATGCCTTGGTTGCGGAAGTTAATCGCCTTTCTGTCCAGGTTTGACTAGTCTGAGAATACCACAGTACTACCACATGCAATCCCAATTCCGATCCGATTTAACAGCTGCAACACCCTGCCATGCCATTCGAAGGAAGCACAAGGGCTAGAATACCGTCACGTTGACCAAGTCTAAACAGGAGACGGTCAGGTTCGAACCACGGACCTTCCGGTCAGTAAATTCGCACTCTTACCACTGAGCCATCTCGTGTCTCCCACATGCAATCATGGACCACACACCTACATCCCACACCAGCCTGGTCACCATATTCGTTACATACAGCAAGGCATATGAGCGAAAACATCCGAATGCCGAGGCCTTCCATCTTTTTTTATTAGTCCTCCATAACTGCCCTTACGTCTCAGCTAATGATCACTATTCCACAGAACCCAGCTGTGGGTACGTCAGTTAGACACAGTGCAGTGACGGCATGCTTCACTCTTAATAACCAGACCCCATGAATTCGATTTTAACGCAGTAGTTAATGTTTGAAGCCTCAAGCAATTTGGAGAACAAGCTGCGTTAGCACACAGTCCTGATAACTTTCCGATAGAATTTTGCTATAGTTCTCAAGTCCGAATTTAAAAGGATGGATGCCAAGCTTGGCGAACAGACCAAACACCAAGCGGCGCAACCGAGCTAGCTATATTGTGCAAAACGGCCAACAGTATTCAACTTTTACCATGAACGTCTACGTGCGACTAGGTAGAAGAAAATATGAGGGGACAAATAAATAAACGTCTAACGGAGCTCAGTCTCAGATTGTTCAACGGTTAGGGAGAGGTTTTCTTGTTTTTTTTTGGTTGAAGGCGTTCCGTCAAAGGTATCATAGAGGCTTCGTGTTTCCCGATTTATCTCCATCACTAGACACACTAAAAATTACCGTAATATTTGCACCACGGCTCGTTCTAAATTTGGCAGTCAAAATCGAATATGCAAGAAAATTTCTCCACCTAGCTGCTCACACGTATATAGTTTACACGTATATACAACCGTCCCTCTAACTCACAGTCCGCCATTTTAGTGAAATACCTCTGAAATACAACTGAGCCATACATGTAAGTCAGAGGAGGGCACTCGTCCTTTCCAATTAAGACTGATAGTTCAATATTGTCAACTTCCTTTCAAACTCGGCAGAGAATCACAGCAATGGGGAAAACCTAATAAAACAGTTGAGTGGACACCATACAGGTACTGCATTGTACATAAAACACAACTTGAGATGTCAAACGGGTAAAGATATAGAGAATTAACGGGTATTCTCTATACTTAGTATTATGACCAGCGCAAACTGTGAGACCGGTCAACTAGGAATGGGAAAAACAGTCGCTTAGTGAAAATATGATAGTGTTTTCTAAGGAGGAAAATGGCGGTAGCTCAGGTAGCGTAGATGGTTGTTGGCTTGTTCGCTGAGCTGGGCAATTTGATTGCAAACGTTTCATCACCAGTCGGGTGACATCATCAGTGCGTTATTGGGGAGCGTAGTGGTGCGTAGCGGTGGGTTAGTGGTTGTGCTTTGAGAAGTCTTACGCGTGTGTTAATATACGCGCTGCTAGCAGGGGGTGACCTCTGATCGCGATTAGTTGTTCGGTCGGGCGTTCCCATTGGTTGCTCCGTTGTCCTGTATCCCCATTCGCCGATGCCCACGTGACCCTTGAGCTTGGCATCTCCTGCCGTCGTAAGCTGGTCAGTGCTGGAGTTACCTTTGTCCTTTCTAGTCTCGGCTTGTGACCTCTATTGATTTGCCTCCAAGGGGTTCCTTGTCTCTTTGTTTGTGAATCCAATATTCGATCCTCCTTGAGTATTCCAGTTGAGATGTTGGTCCTTTGCATGTAGGGGTGCGTAAATGGATCCAGTTCGATGCACCGATTGATCGAGTCTGCCGAGGAGATTCGCTTCCGTGTCTCGTGTCTTCGTATGCCAAAATTTTTGCGTTTTCGAGATTGAATTTGTGGTCTTCTTGCTCCTCGTTTATGGATATCAGGGACAGGAGTTCATGTCTCCTGACAGCCGCGTTGTATTCCTTTTGTTATGTTCTCTACTGATCAGTCAATCAACCTTGTCAGTTACACGGAATTGAGAAGACAAAAAGCCTTGAGGAAGTTATACTGCAGCAACTGCCTTTTGAGCTAACTCAAACGTGTCGAGAAGAGTCTCCAGTGGAAGAACAGGGTCAAGTGTAGCTGCCGCTGGAAGATAGGAAGCGCGTAGCTGATTGACATGACGGACCCAGATAGAGGAGACTACATTTACCTCATAGACAACTCTTCCGGCACGGCGCACAATTATGCCTTGTGTCCACTTTTCCGCGCCACCACGATAGTCTTTCGCTAGCACAGATTGGCCGGGTACAAATATGTCCTTTGCAGCACCGTGATGTCGGTTGAACTGAACTTCCATATTTATGTTTCTACCGGTTGGCGAATGTGGTGTTGGACGGGTGACGTCAACGGGTAAGCGGACCTTCCAGTTCATAAGTACCTCCGCCTGGGACTTACCATGTGGAGCGTTAACATTTGGTGTCGTCCTGTAACTCATGGTGTTCAGCAGTTCATGTCCCCCGTGTACTGAAACCCGTTTAATGACAAAAGTAGCGGATCCACAGCTTTGGATTTATGACCGGCAGTACCGCATGCTCCAGCCTCTGCATTACCGCCTCAGCAATAAATCCTGATATTGGGGATCCCATCGTAGTTCCTGTCAGCTGCCTGAGTATATTGGTCCATCGAAGGTGAAGTATGTATCCATGCAAAAGTCCAGCAGTTTGCATATACTTTCCGTTTTCATGGTTTCTGTCATGTTGGGCTTATTCTGAAGCAGTTCTGCTATGGTTGCCTTGGCGAGGTTGTGGTTGATTGAAGTGAACAGCGATGTGACATCAAATGAATGCATGACTTCATCGTCTTCTATACTGACATTCCGTAGTTTGCATAGGAATTGACCTGAGAAAACCGATGGCGATGGGATATACCAACTCAACTGCAACAACTGCAACAAATTCTACGTCGGACAAACTGGGAGGAGACTATGCACACGAATAAAGGTGTTAGGAGGCAATCCTCCTAACGAACACATTGCTCAACATTTCTCTCTCCATTTCAGCCCTTCATTGGACTGTTTTGTTCCACTCTGGGAGGAGATATGCACACGAATAAAGGTGTTAGGAGGCAATCCTCCTAACGAACACATTGCTCAACATTTC
>NW_008751827.1:1103784-1104306 GCF_000715545.1 Opisthorchis viverrini | reverse complement strand
CAGGTGTAACACTATAGTCGACAAGTAGTTTAGGTCTTTACGACCTTAGACAGGAGTCCAAAAATGCATGCTCTCCCCAATAAGCATCGATGCTTGCGGGCTTGAAAATCACATGCTGAACTACTGAAACGACCAAACTGCTTGTGCTCAACCATCGTTAAAGACACAGTGATTTTATGAGATAGACAAAGTTGTGGAGTACAAACCACTACTGGAAGTTGGCCCGAGTAAATCTGACTGCTGATCTGCGTAACCGCTAGCAGAAATTATCAAGACAAATGAAGGTAAATATAAGGTAGTAGATAGCTTACCAATTTCGACTGGATGAGAAGAAATGTTAACATATAGTTGAATCGGTTGTCTAAAATGCCCGCTCTTCGATTTAAACATAGATGAGTTGAAATAAACCCGGACACTCGACCCCATTAAGCTTACCGTCATTCCAATCTTCCGGTGCTGCAGAGAAGACATTAGACCAGTTAGCTTGAAAGTAAAATTTTCTTATATGTACTTTTTCAACTT
>NW_008751827.1:1087057-1096455 GCF_000715545.1 Opisthorchis viverrini | reverse complement strand
GTAGTTTTAGAAAGTTAGGATCATCTGGGTTTTCTGATGACGTTCAGTAAATCTTGCAGTCAAAACTAATTGACTTCCAAAAAATGACTAATTTTTGAGGCAAGTGTGGCTGCGGTGAGTTGAACACTGATTGACAAAAAATGTGCGCACGAATCCAGTTTGGTCCCGAGAGATCGTGACAAATTTTTTTTAATATTGCCAACAAGTGGAGCTACAGCCAGGGTCACACCAACACTTGGAATTTCGGTGTTAGTAGTATACTGTGTCGTGGAATGCTTACGAAGTTATTTAGTTCTGAAAACTGCTATACAGCTTTTCCACCGTTTGTATGTGGCGACGAGAATTGCGTCGCTTTGAGTTGTTTCTTTGCTAACCATGCACATCGTGTACAAACGTGTCTTATGTTATATGGGTGCAATTAACGGAAAAAGCAACTTATAGTTAGTTTTGAAAGACTTTGGTTGACAATGGGAGCGTTTCCATGCAAGTATGCTTAAACGCAATATTCACATGTTCTTGGGTGTTACAAATTAGTTCGCAGATGACGTGAGAGTTTCCGCCAGGTGACCAGACACTGCGTGGAAATAATCGTCCCCGTTTCGCATAGGAACTAGTCAGTACCTTACGTTAACTTGGAGAATTGTTGAAACACAATAAACTCATTGTCGGCTCGGCTGAACACAGAATCACCGATCATGCTCAGTATAGTTTAGTGTCACAAAGATTTCCGCAGGGACGAACGTTAATTGAGCCACTATATATATATAATGTATATATATACATTACACTTGAAAAGAGGGGGATGACCATTGAGGGAGGACGAGAGTCCGATAAAACACCTCCAGTAGCGTAACAGAATTGTGAAAGCTACACGATTGAGTTCATTGTTCGTTAAAGCTTTGAGAAAGAAAGCCAATACACAATCCACAGCTGAAGTAGAAAAAATGACATTCCTGAGAGGGCTGTTGGCAGTTGTCTGCCGTTTTTCGCCAATAAATAGAGTTTTCTGCCAAAGCGGATGTGCTGTTCGGAGGAATGAAGATTGATGAAAATTGTATGCACCCAAGAAGTATGCATCAACTTTTGAGAGGAGAACACACTACTTCTTGGCCAAGTCAAACTGCAGAACTCCTCGAAAATACCCGGACTCTGGACGATCGAATTTCGCTTTTGGGACTTATTCAGAAACTTCATAGGGCTTTCCATTGTCATCAAGTGGTATGCTTGTGCAGCACACTGATCAAAGTCATCTGAACTCGATCACCAACCGAACCTCCTCTAGGATAGCCGGGTGTCCAGTGATATTCAGCACTCATCTCATCGACGAACTGTGACACATTAGAATAAAGGGCTGGACTGTATCTGTTTGTGCATCGTTCGTTTCTCTGTCGTATTCGTGCTGATCACGTACTGACCCGTATTTCCATTGTTGCCTTTTATAGGACAAACGAGCGGTGCACATTAGTTTCACATATGTTTGACATTCCCACCCCGGATGTACTCGTCAAATAGCTGACTTAGCCTGAGACAGAAGTCAAATGAGCCGCAGTGCATTGTCAATCCCTGGCGTGCTGTGGGGCGGGGCAGCTGATGGAGGAATGTTTTCCAACCGCATGGATCGAATCCTGTCTGTAGATCAGCTTTGGTACGAAAACAGACAGCTGATTAAGTATGCCTCGCGTACTACGTTCACATAGACTTTGCATTCCAAAGGGGCGCCGAATCCCATTTCATGTCAAACCAACGAGTATCAGGGGTACATGGTGAAAAAACATGGTTTTCAGAATATTTTATATGTTTTTGCACATCTTACCGATTGTGCGATTGCCGAAAGTCTGTCGCCATAATCGACTGAGTTGTCAACGGGATTTGTTGATGACGCTGATGCCGGTGGCCTCACGGTCACTTCTGGAATTGCACAAAATATCAAAATACTCGAGAAATGGAAAGAAAGAAAAGCTGAGACTGTCCTCCCTTTTGCACGAATATGCTACTAGTTTTCTTGGTGAAACTTACTTCAAAACTGCCTCTGGGTCTAGTTCAGATTAGTTGAAGTTTCGACACAGAAGAATTTCCAAAAAAACTCCATTGGTTGGCGGCATGAATCGTCGCGTTGCAACAAAAACGAATGACTCACGCCACACACGAACACAGTATCGTACTGTGCCTGTGTGAGGCCTTTTGTGTGGTACAGTCACATGATCAAACCCTATCGATGTTCGGTGGCTCTTGGGGTTTCTGGAAAAGCAGCACTTTGGAAATATTCCCGGAACTGAGTTCGACTGTGAACGAAACTGTACGGGCTTGCTGAATGAAATGAACAGCGGCCACGTGACTGTTTCACCTAATGCACCCGTCTTCTTGTTTCATATCTTGGATATGTGAAAACGTTTCGTAATTTTCAGCCTCAATCTGTTTGTTTGAGTCCAGAACAATACCTCTAAAGGAGCGGTGGTGTTTCCTGCCGGACCGGGTATAATGTGTTAGCTTCACCGATTTTTCATTCTGAATAGTGTACTTTAAAGTCATTGGATGAACTTCGGTCAGCAACAGTTGGATGTAGAGCTTAGAACACCGAACTTACTCACCTTAACCTTCGAGGTGGAAATGCCCAAATTAAACTAGGATGAATTCCCTGAAATCGGGACACGATGAAAACTGGTCCCAGGATCTACATCACAGTCGCATTGGTTTCGAATGCTTGCACAGAGCGGAAATTTCCAATAAACGGAAGTACTCAGTCACAAAATCGATCAATGCATCGTCTCGGTATTGATATCAGCAGAGCACCGAGCAGTGCGATCAACATGTCGTTTAACAAGCTTTGAGAATTTAGTTGCCTAAGTTGTGATGTGATCGAACGAACTTGTTAGGACACGAAGGAGGTCAGGCGTTCCTGCCCAATCGTGAATTTCGATTGCTCTTGTCTGGGCTTGAACCAGCTGACAGTATCTCAGCCATCGATTTCCTTTTGAACAGCGCACTGAACAGCTATGCACTGTTTAGGATTCCCACCTCACAAAACGGCATTGTTTCAGCGCACGTAAAGTTACTGGTAGCTCGGGTGCCCGTTGGTCTGTTCGCTTAGCTTACAGCGCATTCGTCCCCATTTGTGGGGTCATCAACAGTGGGCTGCTGGGTGCAATGGAAGATGGGTGACAAAGCGGTGGAAAGCAAATTGTCAGACCCGGCACAGCGATCAATATCTGTCAACAATATCTATCAACACATGTCTGGTTTGTGGATGAGTGACCCACAGCGGATTGTGACAAGCGTTCACAATGAAAATCAATAGACTAGTTCAACCAACATCATCTCACTTACCCTTGAGGTAGAAACTTTGTTGTGTCCAAAGACAAGTGTACTGCCGAACTGAAATATGTTCAATGAAAAATTGCAGTCAGATGATGGTGCACGTGTGTGTTTAATTTGAAAAGTCGTCCAGATTTAAGCTTGATTAGACTTTGAGAACGCAGAAAAGAAGAGCAGAACTCAGTTCACCGACCAACCATCCATCGTTTATTCCATATGACTCAGGTATTCTCACTAAGAACAACACAGAGTTAGCGAAAGTTATTTCTCGTTTAGGGGGCAAAATCGACCACCGTGAGACCAACCATCGTTTATTCCATATGACTCAGGTATTCTCACTAAGAACAACACAGAGTTAGCGAAAGTTATTTCTCGTTTAGGGGGTGGGCAAAATCGACCGAAAGTAGGTCAGCCAAACAGGGTTCGTCTGTCACGTAGAACAGAGATACGCGATGAGTCACGTGGCATCCAATATCTGTCAAAAACGTTTTTGAGCACAAACTTGGGGCTTCTGAAAATGTGTTCTTATTACTCCGCCAGTGGCCGCTTTCGACACTCCCCTTATGGTTACATGAACACATCTAGGGGCCTTTCCTACATTGAACAGCTTAGACTTATAGGGACTAACCCCAAGTCTCCATGCTCTTATGAATTTGATCCCGTGCCTTTGTCTCTCGATGTCTACAATCGACATATCGCAACACCGTCGAATAGTCCTATGAGCATTGTGGCCAACCTCGAATTTTATCGGAATTCATGGACACTTCAGCGGATATAAGCACTTCTCAAAAAATGGTGTTGGCAACAAATTTGAGCGGGAAGCCGAGGAACTAAGCGAATTACTCAAAACCCTGTTTCACAATACACAACGCACGTTAATGGCTTCAATAAAAATCCAGAAAACAGGTAATTTGATAAGAAAGATTTCTGGAAGCTAATAACCGTGGGTCAGAACGTCTGGATTTGCCTTGGTCCCCTCTATCTTCCAGAACCATAAAAATGAGGAGTAAAACTTGGCCTACTAGATCGCAAATCTAACATAAAGGCAGCTAATTAGAAGATATCGCCAGGTGAAACCAAGTGTGAGAGTAGCTAATGTAAGGCTATTGATTGATGGATGCGTAAAAGGAGGCGGAAAATAGTTCTGGAAAGCGGGTTACACAAATTGGTTTACGACATCAGTTTTGTCTTATACCACACGGTTGGATAGGAGATCATACGGGTCACCCTAACCCCACGCATCTTTACACAGCGGTGAGGTCTTACCTTTTTTCTTGTGAATACTGATTAGAAAAATGTTTACTTTATTAATACACTGTCTCAGTCGGTACTACATAGCTGGATAGGCTATTCATACTTTCCCAGCCATTCGGAATGAGAGACTGTCGCACAAACGGTTGAAGACAGGCATCTGAGAAAATGACCGGGTGCGTTCCCAAACGAATTGGGTGGTCCGATAACTTGGATTGTCTAGAGGCAAGAATCGTAGTTGAACGGTTGAAAGTGAGAAAACGTCTGTTGTTACCATGATATAGATCATAATGATGTGCCATCTTTTTGCTATTACTGTGTTCAGTTATGACTGGACCTGAAGATCACGAATACAACGAATGCTGTCTTGCGTGATGAAAGTTGAATTTATAAAGGTTTTGCTTGGAACAGGGGCTCAGAAAACCAGAGATTTCACGCAGTACGGAGAAAGGAACCTATCCTACGATTTACGAACAAGATGACATCGTCTGATTGACCAATAAGGGTGCCGAACTTCCGGACTGTTGAAACGTTTGGCCGATCACAGGTTGCCACATGTTAGATGCAATTGGAAGGCAGCAAAGTCATAAGCAGAATAGTTTTAAAACTCTTTAGTGATGCTGTGGCGGTTCGGTAAATCAGATGATCGATATGAGGCCCAAAAGAAGAATTTTAAGAAATCCTGACTCATCTCATGAAATGACTGAAGAAACAATTGAACGTTTACAATGCTTCAAACTAGGGCCAGAGAGCTATTAGTTCACAGGACGAACACCTTCCAATGGGACCTTGTTGTGTTTTCATTTAGACTCTTAGACACGCCTAGCTGGAAACCAAGGGTTGCCTCGACCGAACACGAGCCGTACAAAGAACTGCGATTAGAACGATCGGTCCAGCAGACAGCGTCTAGGGTCCTTCAGAAATGTGAACAAACCTGTAGTGAAGTTCTAGACCATGGCAACGGAGTACATGTTAATTTATATCCCCTCCGGCTGGTCTGAACAGACTGCATATGGGTATAAGAAATCTTGTGGCGCACGGCTTTCGTAGAGTTTCCAAAGTATGCCCGAGCAATGATCAGACTACCGACATCCTACCAGCTAGTTGCTTATCAACGAATTCGTATTGATCCGCGAAAATCTTAGGCACAACAGCCGTAATCAAAATTCCATTATGATACCACGTACTCCTCGAAACTGATGTCAACAGTGTGTGTCGCGATTGATGAAAACAACACAGTTCGGGGATTTTTGTTTGATGAACTTGGATAGCTTGATCCAGTTGAAAGCAGCCAACTTGAGGGTTTCAAAATATTAAGAGAACCAGCTCCGAACGTTACGGAACCACATAACTGCCAATGTAATAACCGTTTTTCGTTGAGACAGATTTCATTGGTTGTTCTTCACTCGCCCTTGACAGACGAGTTGTATTCTTAGTATCACTTGTGACCGCTTGTACGCGACAGTGATCAATACAGTAGCTGGCTCGCAGGTTCACTGACTTTTCTGATTTGGCCAAGCGCACCAGGCGATCAAGTGGCTATCCGGACCGGGATTCACGGTAATGAGGGAAGGCATTATGGGACTGTGGTCCACAACAAGAAATATAGAAAGATGCGTCACTTACAATTTATGTCAGCTTTCCTCCATGAAATCAAGATGCCTGCGAGTATGAAATGGCAGAAGAGGGGTGACCTCTGTGATTTCTTCGTAGTGATAAGTATACTTGAAGACGTGAATAGTTTGCTTCATGCAATAGTTATGAAATGCACTTCAGAAACTAGCCTACCAAATTTCATATTTTGGAAACCTTTGCGAAATTCCAAGATCGGTAGAAGCATTTGACGAGATCATGCACAGCACTCAGTTAGCCTCAGAACTTGCACTGAAAAATCTGAGCTATCTTGAAGTTGTAGAATGAATCCGAAAATCCCACAACCACACGTGTTCGCTAGAGGGGAAAGTGAACAAGATATTGTCGTATGGTTTATCACAAGTAGCCCTACCGCGCTGCAGATAGTGAGTCACCAACGAACCGTTGTTCGCGACTTCCTTGCCTTGAATAGTTTAGGACGCTTGGTCAGAATTACCCCATCCAAACGTGGTTCACCGGCCTCCAGTATCACGGACACCGGTAGGAAAGCGTTTTTCGGGGCGAGTAACTTCGACTGCGAACCTCATTGGTTGTTGAGGAGGGGGCTGGTGGTTTGTCCGCCGAGCCTGGGAATTGATCACCATCAGACAAGGCGCTTTTGTCTGGTGATCGGGTAGCTCATTCTTGTCTGTGCTGGGTTGCGTAGCTTATGATGAGCATTCGTTTACTTTCGATCTGAGAGACACCTGTCTTGCGAGTTCATCGGTCCTTTCATGACTTGTTCTGATTCACAGTCTACCCTTCTTTAATTTGACCAACTATTATGCCACCTATTTTCAGTAGTTTTGTTTCCTTTCTCGACTGATTGATTGATTGTTTTTCCGTTTTTGATTGCTGGTATTTGTTGTGTCTCACCGATTAGCAAAATGCCCTCGCTTTTGTAACTTCACTGAACTAAGGAGTTCCCGCTGTCGCTATGAATGCCTCGTCTGACTTCTTGAGCTTTGAGGTGTGTAGTTATACGGTTACCACATTGGTTCAACTTTGATACGTTCGTTGGCTACGTCCTCGATGCAAAGCAATGCTTCCATAAATTTATGCTCTGTCTTGGTTCTTGCTGGAGCTATTGAGTGAACTCCTTGTCAGCTAAAACCATGTCCTCTCTGATCAATTTACATTGGGTTTGTTTTCGCGTAGCCCGATGAAAAGATTCCCTTCCGTTTAGGTGACGTTGTGTGATACTCCACATCCATCTTAGCATTCACTAGTTAGACACGGTCTGCGAGTTCAGACTTATGTTTTAGTTGAAACCGGATGGAATGTTATCGGTGATCCAAACGCATTCACTTATTCATGATGGTTCTCAAATGAATGTGCTGCATCCCATATTTCAGTTTGAATGAAATGCAAGATATCAAAGAATGTTCTTGTGTCACAACAAGCGGCTCATGAATTGGCATTCCGCGAAATAAATCATTCAAGTACTCACCTGGGTGGGCCCCTTCCTTGGTGTCACTGTAGCATACGTCAACTGAAATGGGAAAATGGCTATATTAAACGGCATATCACTGTCGAACCGCATACCTAACGCCTCTTAGATTCTGTACTGCTAACCGACGTGCGTGAAACAAAGCTTTGCTAGACAACATGAATTTCACCATGAGTAGCATCCATCTGTTCCAGTCCCCGAATTACCTGTTCGTTACACTCTTTTCCACTCCCATGAAAGCCATGCTGCTGGAGGTTTTTGACTCTCCCATATCTGGCGGTTGCACCCGTCAAACGCCCGCCAACATTCGGCACACTCTGCTGTAGTTCACTTAAATAGTGAACAACATATCGCGTTGACAAAAGACCGGAAAAAAGAATTTGGTGATCGCCCAAAAAGCTGGTGCGAATGAAGTCGGCCAAACTGTATCAAGACGCCTTTCAGAGAGCTGAGCACGACATCGCTGTATGTTGCAGAAGGCAGGCAAGCCACTCAAAGGCAGAAAAGTCGCGCGTGTTGTGATCAGGAATATTTTGAGTTTGCGGAGAAGTTATGCAAGCCTCAAAACTAATTTACCGAAATTTTGTATGTCTGAAGACACTGAAAATCATCCTGAATTAGGACAGTATCAACTGTCTAAGTGTGTGCAGAGTAATTTCATCCACAGAAAAGGTTTCGTCTATGGATTCTGTCTTCTAATCTCAAACCAAATCGATTTGCGTCAGGCGAACTTCCTAAAGAAAAGCCTCAGGTACCAATCCACAAACGGGACATTTCTGATGTGGAGCGTCCGACTTGCTTAGAAACTGTATTCTTCGAAAGTCAAATGCCGAAGCACTCATCAACAGGGAAGGCGATGAGCGTTGTTGACAGGGGTCGGTTGTGGAGGCTGACAATAGACCAGAGATTCAAAAAAGGCCTGATGGGAAACGTCCACATTAACGCTGACTTGCTATAAATGACTCCCAGGTGAAGAGACCGTTCGATGTAATCTAGAGACCATCTATGGATAAGTAGCATCATTCAAAATATGTCGGACAACGGAATACTGAAGACCAGTCAATGCTCCGAGTATTGAATGTAAGAGACTGAATACCAAAGATTGGTCAGAGCAGCTGAATGGAGTCATTTGCCCGCAAGGTGAATCCAACAGCGAGCGATTTGACAGTTCCCAAGCACCCGCAATAAGAATAAAAACTGGAACGGGACAGTGATTAGCATGTGATCGAACAATGAATTAATGTGTGGAACCAATCAGAGCTTTGCTTTGGTGGAAAGGTGATGTAGGTAAAACAGAAACAGTGAGCAAAAGAGCGAATCATCAGAAAAGAGGATACCAAGCGAGGCAGTTCCAGCTATCCATCATTTTCCTACACATAATACATTCTGACCAACATGGGAACCCAAACTTTGAAAGGTTTTGTCCTTCATACAGTGACTGAATGTCGGCGAACTGTTGAGGTTAAATGCGGAAACCCGTTGAAACCGTTGAAACAGTACCCAAAGTACCGTTCGTATTTGAAACACTGGTACGGTCAAATTAAGCTGAGGCGTTCTTAAAGATGCGGAACATTTTCATGAGTGATTTGGAGGCGAGGGTATGTTCCAACTGTTGAATTTCGAATCCTGGTGCTACGTCACGTTACGAACCATGAGCGATGTTCACTATCCGTTCGCTTCATTCGAACACAAAATGGTGTGTGATTCATCACAGTTGGGGCTTGACAAAGACCAACTATTGGCCTTCAAAAGC
>NW_008751827.1:1065321-1086389 GCF_000715545.1 Opisthorchis viverrini | reverse complement strand
TCCCTACTTCGCCAACGAAAGTTTGGAAAAACACTCGGCTTTTCTTATGGACGGAAGCTGGACATACATAAAACACAGCAACCTGATTCCCGTATTCGAATGAGCCCTGCTCACTGAATGGCTTAGTTAACGTTTTATTAGGAACACACTGAAACCAACTGGCGTTACCTGGATAACCAAGGACAAACTTGTGCACGCGTCTGAGATAACCACATATGACCAAACTTACAAACACAAAGCAGTCTTTTTCATGGAATGAGCACTTACTTGAGTCCGCTGTAGTGGGAGCAGATGAACGTAAAATAATTTATAGGGGATCAATAAAATGGCCCTTCACGAATAAAGTTTGTCAACAGTTATACGATTTATTTTGGACATTTCTTGTTGGCTTTTTTCCGCTTGGATAAGTGTGAGTGACAGTCATTGCTGTAATGAGATCAAAAACAGTTGGATATGTGCCGGGCATATCATTCTTTTTGACGTCTTGAGCTACACTTGTCTTCTGAGAATTGATCTCGCGGCGTCTTTTGTGCTTCCGAAATTATGGGGAACCAAGTCAAGAATATATCCCTTGGAAATATTCTTCAAACGAGTGAGCTGTTGATTAGTGAATGCGAAAATTCTGGAGAGATCCTTGTCGTGTATGATCTTTCTCAGGAAGGAAGACGGTAAATTTTCCAACCGAATTCGCAGTTCCGATGAAATCAATTTTTTTCTTGCTGATCACAGGTAGGCTATTACGAATGGGAGGAAACAGGAAGCGAGGATTGCTGGACTTGGGTCATGAGACCAGTTGCTTTGGCAACATTCTTTAAAGTATTCGGTTACCTTCACCTGATATCCACTGTTACTCAATGTTAAAAAACTCTGAAAACCCAAACGCCGTGAATACTGCTACCTTTTCCAGTAGGGTTGATTAGTACCTGTAGTCTCCACCGGTCAGGTAGTGGTTTTGCCCTGAAACTATGGGATGGAAATTTGTCTTTGCTGACCTGGCCTGACATTCCTATCGCTTTCACACAGATGATCCCCAGCTGGTCGATTGCAGTACTCAAACTCAAACTCTCCAGGCATATACCGAAGTGAAGATTTTTCACATTTGGCCTATTCTTTCATCGCATGAGTGTCCAGACTTCGAGCACCGATAAAAATCGATCACGGTGAGGTATGTGATTTCGACATTTGGCGCTAGGTAACTGGTTCGGAGTTAAAACGCCCCGTGGGGGGTATGAACACGACAGTTTGCCCGTCCCGCTTTCATCATAGTATGGAATTGTGAAAGGGTTGGGTTGGCAAATGTTCCTGTCAAATCCGATTAAGTTTAAAGCCAAGATGCTACTTGCAGTATCGATTCCGCCAAGTATGTCGGTCTGGCAAACAGCCGGTGTGTGATGAGTAATTCTGAATAAAGTGACCGACTATCGCACGTAGGCTATAGAAATGACAGTAACAGAAGTCTACCCAAAAAAGCAGTCCTCTTTTATACGTGCATATAATTGGAATAAAACCACTGGAGAGCTTTTTAAGCTGTGGTGCTCAACTGCCTTGTCCTTTATGTTTCAACCGATGCGGTAGTTGGAACTGTTCGCATATCTGTGGCGTTTAAATGCAGCACTAGGGCTTGATTACGGAACGGAAACGCAAGCGCACACTCAGCGGCAGCAATCAATCAATGCGAAGGCTGTTGACCACATGATTCGAACACGAGGTTGAGTGAGTTATCGAACACAGCAGTCCGCGTGGTAAATCGAAACCTCCAATGCGTTCTTGGTATTTCGTGGTATTTCAAACTGAATTCCGTGAATTCAATCTCGCCGAAGAGACGAAAGCTGCATCCCTGCACCGAACGCATAAGGTGACGCACGATAGTGTATATGTACGCCATACCAGCGTTCCGGAACAGACGCTTTCATACGTTTACTGGTAATCGAATTCGCCAATTCATCTTCGTTGGTTACGACACTTATTATGGGTGTTACTACTCAATTCAGGTAAGTAAGGTTTACAGTTTTTTTTCACAAGTTGTAATGGCATCCATTGTCGTTTGTCGCCCATTCACAATTTCATCCGTCTGGTGGGAGAACATCTCACAAATTCCTTTGGTTCCCTCTAATGGCAAAGCCGTGAAATATACGGCGAATTTGTGTATTAATCTAACCCTATATTACCAGTAGGCATGCGCGTGTATTGCTTTCAATAAAGTCTGACATTTGTGTATAAATTACAGTTGATCATTCATAATAGGTTCCTCGCAAGTAGATAGATGGTCCAGCCGGATAGATGAACTCACCAGGGTTCCAAAGTGATCCTAAGAGTAGTAAGACAGCAAACAATCTCGGACCCATAGCCGAAGCGTTAGGTGAGCATACACAGTTATTGCTATATATATATATATATATATATATATATTGCATGTCACTCCGTTTTTCCGTATGCATATGTCCTGCAACTTTAGGTTTTTGATGCAAAAGTGTCCAAAGCACTTCACCCCCTCCACACAACAAAAGTACGCTAGATAAAGGAATGCACTGTGTTTTGACCTTTGGTAGTAATGAAGCCTGATAACGACATACCTGTGGAACAAGAGTGACCATTCCACGCTGCAGTTGGCAGGGTCATCATATGTACGGTTATTCTGTGTGCACTGAAACTACGCTGATCACAATTAAGGATAAGTTAGCAGTTTACCTATATGCCGTATTACAAATGTAATTTTTAGAGAGGCACCTGACCCCCGAAAACGTAGAAAGCTATACAATCTTCTAAAATTGGTAGCGAAATGTCAAACTGGGGATCATCTGCATTCTCCCGCTTTGCTTCATGTTGATTGTTTGACAGGGTGACAGAGTTCATTAAAGGCACTGTTTCACGAGGGATCATGTGTAAAAATAGCCTACTACGTGAAGCTTTTGCGTACTTGCCTTGCTCGTCCCCCCAGGTCAAATGTAGACCACACACCCACCCCACCATTCACTTGTCCGCACTACAACTGACGGACCGCATTCGTCAAGAAGCTATCTAGGTTTCTGAACACCTGCACGCACACCAATAGGTTGCACTCTCCATTCGGACAAATATTGACATAGCATCATTGTTTAACACTGATGCTTCGTTGCCGTAAAATTCATGGTTGTAAGTGGTCTGGGATACTGCCAGCCCGCCCGCACCTAGGCAGAAGGATGATTGGGGTCTTCAACCAAAGACTGACCGCAAAACAGTGGTGTTCGGCGAGAAACGCAATTGCATTTCAACGTCCCAACTCCCCCACTCCGAAGGGCTAGAAGACTATGTTCGTCAGACTCCTAACCAATGACTAACCAAACATGAGGGACTCTAGGGTACATCCTAGTAAAACTCAGTGGATAGCGGAGATACACAAACAGTCACCCCACGGTAAGGTCCAGCCTCTTCGTGACAGAGTGGGGGTACATTACTTTGAATTTTCTTTGTTCCTTTACTTTTGTTAACTTCAATGGTAGCCATTTCTAGCCCTCGTACACCTTGTAACCTTATGGAGTTTGCACTTTCAGGTGTACTTTCAGTGCAAACGGCTGTGTGATTTCCCATCGTTCCCATCGCTTTCAGTTGAGGTCGTTTTGTAGCAAGTTGTCTAAAAAATGTGGTTTGAAGTAAAGCATGTGAATTCATGTTTCCGACCCTAGAAAACACAATAATTGATGCACCGAGAAAACTAAGCTTGGATAAATAGTTAACTCAAATGATTCATTTGTTGAACTGAACCCAAAGACTGCGCCTACCTGATGAGCCCCGAATAGGGCGAAACCGACCGTGGGCTGTCGACGGATTTTCAGCGACTTTATGAGTAGTACATTAAAAAATGAACCCAAAGAGTTTTAGTGCCCTAAATGGATGCTGACTTCTCAGGGTCTCATGCCCTCAGCCAGTCACTCGTGGCACTCGCTCAAACCGAGCATGCTCAGCCATCTGCTTATCACCCATCAGCGAAGGCTCCCGTTCCTAATCGGCCAACGTCGAAATGTACAAGGAGGTAACACATGTTTCAGTCTTGAGGATGCCAGTGGCTAATTTGGTTTTTACGCCCCAAGATCTCGGCACGCTTCGGAAGATTGTGCCTTATCTCACGATTGGTCGAAATTTATTGGTTATACTGCTATTTTCATTCTACAATAACCATTTTAGTAATGAGTATGTTTGTCATGGACTCACATCATTTTGAATCTTTGAACTTGTTCCCGTTGAACGCTTGCAACAATGGGATATTTGATGGGACTCGGGGTTCCAAATACATGTCGAGTAAAACTTAGCTTGGGGTGGCAGGATGCGGACAAATATAAGAACGAGAAACCTGGGATGGACCGGTCTACGGAATCATGCCCTGCCCTAACTTAGTCTGCTCATCAAAACTACCGTTAATGCAATAACGTCAGAGAAAATTACGGATTTTCTACACACCGGAGCGTAAATGAATGGGTAAACCGAACGGGTACGATACTGTCTTTTACAGTGCTGTGTCGTCAGAGAAGCTGATGGGCGATTTGTGGTAAGCTTGCTCTTGAAAGAAACGTGTTTGTCAACTGCAGACGAATCGGGGAGTTTCGGCCGGACACCCACATGTTCGTACTGTACTGTGCGCAGAATGGTGTTAAACTGTCGTCAGAGAAGCTGATGGGCGATTTGAAGTAAGTTTGCTCTGAAACGTGTTTGTCAACTGCAGACGAATCGGGGAGTTTCGGCCGGACACCCACATGTTCGTACTGTACTGTGCGCAGAATGTGGGGTGTTAAACAGAAACTAATCAACACGGCGTTGGTGCGGTGCCGCCATCCGATGGGCCTTATCCGACTTTGCGCAAACTTTATTTTTGCTACATCTAGGCGCATGGGGTTGAAACGCCGGATTGGTATGTTCCATTTTTCCGAGTAGCTGTTACTTGACGCACGACCCGACCCAAATTTTGTCCAAGATTCATTGTTTTCACCGAATCACTTCATCCACCCAAACAGTCCTCTTGGGTAACCCAAAAGTCAAACTTTTCATCAACATCCCCAAAGTATGAACCGTCTTCCTTCAGAGATAAGAAAATTCCTATGTTGCTGAACGATGTTCCGAAACCAAAATGAACTGTATTGCCTACCTTCAGTTCAAATTCCTCGTACCATCCAATGAACCAGAATTTTGCACACATTGATCGTCTCCTGTTTCGTTCATATTACAGTGATCGCAAAATGTACATAGAGCCTAACCACAAAGCTCGCTTGTCCAGTTTTTCTCTCTACTCTCTACAAACAGGTCCAAGTATTCTGATCTCTATCGTTCGATGAAATTTCAATTCAGTAATCCAGCTGAATCATCCAAAACTCTATCGTCGGTCACGTCATTGAAAATAAGAGATTCACCAAAACTGGATGAAATTTCAATTCAGTAATCCAGCTGAATCATCCAAAACTCTATCGTCGGTCACGTCATTGAAAATAAGAGATTCCTGTACCAAAACTGCGCAATGAGGATCGTTTTGCTGAGTCCAAAAACGCCCAAGGACATCGCTTAATAAACATGGCTCTTAACCACTATCAGTTCAAGGTACCTTGAATCGCAAGAGTGTGACACCAAGCCAATTCGCGAGCAATGGTTTATCAGAGGACACCAATTCATCGTGACTGTGGGTCATTAAGTACTGACGAATATGAGATTGACCTATCATGCAGGCAAAAAAAGGAAGCGGTAAAGGGCAAACCGCGATAAACCTTTCCAAGTCTGTTTTCAATGGTGAAATTTCGCACAACTTGAGTTTCATGTAGGCCTGTGCTTTGGTCCACTGTGTGAAAATGATATCGGCTCGAGAGTATATGAATTGTAGCCACTTCTAACAGGTTTGACACAACAACGTTTTGATTGCAATATAAATCAAGGAATTGGTCTTGCCCCTATCCTGTTCCCCCGTGGAGGGACCTTTCCAGTGGTTCTTTTCAGATGGATCACTGTGGTTTAGGTACAACCTAGTGTCGCTACTAAAATGCATCCAACTGCTTTACGCCACACTCTGAAGCGACAAATCGCCAAAGCTTGCCGTCAGCAGGCTAATGGCACTCTTCAATTGATTCATCTCGAATCGGGCGTTTTGGGGTAGGTTTTAGCTACACACGAATGCATCGCAGCTAATTAGGCATCGGAAACTGAAGCGTTTGAAAGCTCGGGTTGTGTCTTTGTCTTCTGTTGAAATTCTTTTTTCCGGCAGACGAATGAAACGCCGGTTAAAATAAACCGTATAGGACCCGGACGAGTGCTTGGGGACCATAGGTGTTCAGCTACTTATAGGTGAGCTCATTGGCAGAGTGTTGCCCAAAATAGATTGCTCGAAACAGCCTCAAAACCGCGTCGAAGGGACATGCAAATTTCCGTAGGTGTAGCGTGAACTTCCGAAGGCTGGGGCTAAACTGACCTCAATCAGCATAGAATGAATTAGCGAGGCACCACTGAAGAAACGGATCCATCCAAAAACGAATGCCCCTAACCGCCACATACGTTGCAAAATTGGCATTCACGATTTAGAGCAGCAATGAGTGAACGCTCTGTGTCCGATCACCTGGAACCCAGAATAATTCCGCCAGGACAGGAGTCGGAGTGTTCGAAGGAGATTGATGGGAACGTCAATTCTACAAATCCTGCAGCTTCCGAAAACGAATCGAAATTGATCGCAGTGCGAGAAGATATTGCAATGTCCGACTGGGTTTCGTTCCGTCAGTGAAGCTAGTCTATGCTGGAAAGCCTCAGCGCTTGTGATCGAGTTTCAACTACCGACCACAAGGTTGCGCGTTCGAAATTCTCTGAATTTGGTGAGGCGCACACTGTCGGTGATTTCCAATGAAGTTGTACAGTGCTCTTCAACACTTCAGCATAGATAAGCCCTGCTGAGAAGACGTAATCTAACTTGCCACTCAAAAGCTGTACGGCAGGCTTCAAGCTCCCGTGGTGCTACCTGGTTGAAGTCCTGACAAGAGAGGTAACCGATCGGCGCAACCGTGACATTTACTGGGTCATCATTTGAGGTGTCGGAAAAACCACTCACATCATTCAGGCCTGATCATGTTGGCCTGTTCAGATGTGGCAAGTCAATGACCCCAATATGCCCTGGCGGAGCAGGGGAAAAACGTTAGTCTCGCATATCAGATGTTTTCCTGGAGTTCAAGCTGCAACACCACCTAACAAAACACGATGGTCACCCTGGACCCCTCGTCTGGACCCTCAAGAATAATTGCGCCTGCCATGGTTCTACAAACCATTTGCGGATATGAGGAGCTGTTTCACTAATGAGCCTGGAAGTGGAATTTTATTTCAGGATACACTTACTTGATTCCCGGTGGGTGCTACTGAGCACAGTACTTGTCATTGGCGCAGCATCAACTCTTGATGTTTCAAAGAATTTCAAACATGTTAAACAAGACGCCGGCGGCCAGGGTCATCCGTTGGAATGCTTGATTTTTAGGAACGATATTGTCTAACCCTTCCTTCCCCGTAGAAGATGATTTTATCATTTTCATGCTAACTTAAGTGCTTGTCATTCAGGGAAATAACGAACTATCCCCTGCTGCTCGAAGTAGTACGAATTTACCCCGAGACCGCCACACAATGCGATTTCTCGAATTATGGAGGCCTACTGTTCTTTGTCCGACCGCTATCTTTTGGGTTTCCGATTTTGATCAAAACCTAAGGAACTGAGTCCTAACCAAAGCAGTCCACAATATTACTGTCCGAGAAACGTGACTCGGCCTAAAACATAGGTCTGCAAAATTGGTACACAACATTACATAAATACAATGTTGTCTTATTTTTAATTTTCAAGCGTGCTTGGCAAACGTGGTCAGAACTGTCCAATCAGCGAGCGTAGAGCAAATTTAATACTTGACTTGAACAATTAAACGTTGTTCATGTTCGCTAAGATCAAGTGTTCTTTGTCCATCTTGAATGTATGCATTCGATTGAATAAATCAAGTGAACAGTAATCACGCATCCGACACGGGATTCAACAAGAATATCATAAGCGAGAGATTCAGTTGAGCCTCTTGTGAAAACCAAATTGATTTGCAAATTAGTGTATTCCTCGAAAACAGTCCAATTTGGGTTCAAGTAGAACATAAGGTTGACGGAAACTCGGGGACTGCGCCTACCTGATGAGCCCCAAGAAGGGCGAAGCCGGTCTGGGCTGTCGAAGAGTCAACACGTGATGGCTTCTCAAAGCGCTTCAGTTCTAAGAAGGACACCGTAAATGAGTGATTCAGCTGAGTTCAGCTGAGCCAGTTGGTTATTAGTATTGATCTCCAAACAGCTTAATTGAATCTCACTGTTCGCTATTCCAATCTTTATATGAATTCCTGTGCATTCTGTTACCATCCCCGCGCATGCCTGTCGAATGGATTCCGGGGAACATGAGAAAGTTCCTCAGGGTTCATTTGTGGCAGAATGACCTCGGTGTATCTCCATCAGCCTCACATTTTGACGCCATGTTTGTTTGCACTGTTTTCTTATTCTTGTTTGTCAAATTCACCTGGTTTTTTGAATTGCCCTACTAATTGGAGCAATAATTCCGAGTGCATGCGCCTACACTTCATCATCCAGTTGCATGATACAAACCCCAGGCATCTTTACTCATCACTGAAGAATTGGGTCAGCCCAAATTGCTCACTAGAACTTTGTTCGTCAGTATCGACATCTAAAATTTTTCATAAATTTCCCCGAACGTTTTTCAGGTCGTGAAAACAACTCAAAGACAAGTCAATAATTACAGAGTGGTCCAATCGAGACCATCATTTTACTGATTTATACCGGTGTCGTTCGGTACCTCAGATTTGGAGTACAAAGAAGGAACTGGTGACCGAACCAGATGACCGCTATTCAAGAAACTCGGTGTATCGCTTTAAATTATACGCATCCTGGCCGTTACTCAGGATGGTGTTATTCGGGTTCACGCGTCAGTACTCCACAAAGCTCTCCATATGTATAGTTTAGTTTTCAAGATTGCATTCTGAAATTTTCAGAGACGAGATGCCTAAACTTTTGTGGTTTCTTCCGGTGGTTTCACAATTGAGTTTGGATTTCACTTATGACGAGGTAGCTTCAAACGTAGCCGAAACAGTGCCCCTTGAAATCTTGTGTCCGATGAAACCCCTATTGTGCCCAGATCTGGGATTTCGCACTCCTGCATGTTGGTGAGTTCCTTTTTCACGTCCTTTCAGAGGGCACAGTGGGTTGATTCGAACTGTTTATCGTTCTGAATTCGTGGACCCGCAGCTAAAATCTGCTGAAGTCCTGAGATATCGCCGTTTCGGGAAAACCACCTTTCTCAAATCTGACAGTTTTATACCTTACGCGACTATTTTGACAGTGCAGTTCGAAAGCAGGTTACTTTTCTCGGAATGATATGTAGTAAACAGTTGGTGGCCGTTACGTTCTTTGTTAATCCGCGAGTCAGTGGAAACCGCAGCACAGCACGTGATCTACGAGAAGATGGTAGGTGACTCTCCAATTCCGAAGCTGCCTCTTCGTTGAATTATCCCCAAGTTTTCCCGGAAAATGCCCGCTAGCGGTAAACGCGTTATCGAATCTTCCATACACGGTACAGCTCCGAGGGGTGCGTTCGATGACGAACGAGATTATCTTATTTTCCTTGGTAGTCTAAGGAGATGTGATAATCTTCAGCGGGTATCTCGTCCAGTTAGCGAAATCAATCTATCTTGATAAGACGGAAAGCAACTGTTTCATCCTTATTGGGAACTCTTTACCATGCGCATTGTTTACCGTTCTCCAAGAATTTAAAAAGTTGTACAGTACTTTTAGGCCTTCAGGTTGGATTAACTTTCATTAAATATCGAAATACCCATGGAAACTTCTCAACTATGCTCACATTACCAACAAACTATAAGTAGCACAGGAGACAGAATAACTCACGCGATGAATGAAACTTCCTCCTGAGAATCCATCATTCGAAGGCCAGTCAATAAATGGCCACGTGGTGTGTATTTCGTGGTTAAACTGTTACTAACGCTATGTCCTGTCTAAGTGCGAGTTATTTATACTGCTGATCAGCCGCTCCCAACCGAACGATCAGGTATTCAAATACCGGGTTCGAATCCCAAGATCGATTGCTCATAAGCCCCAGTAAAACTGAAACAACGGTATAGCGCTTTTTGGCTTTTCAGCATAAATTGGTTCCCCTTAAAGGACAGATTATTACCGGGAAATTTCCTGGCAACTGATCGCAGACCATCTGCATGCTTCTTGCTCTATGGCATTGTCAAGTCGACAAGGGTACATTCCCACCTGCAGTTCTGGTGGACATGACAACTCAGCGTGTTCACCAAGCACAAAAAAGCACACACTTCTTGAGAAATCTGCTGATAAATGTGTGACTAATAAAGTCGCTGAAAACTCTTCAACAGCACACAACCCGTTTGACTCATCTTGGGGACTCATCAGGTAGGCGCACTCCCCGAGTTTCCGTCAATCTTATGTTCTACTTGAACCAAATTGGACGGATTTTGACAACTACACTCGTTTGCATACCAGTTTGGTTTTACGAGAGACTCAACTGAAACTCAGCTGAATCTCTCGTTTATGATATTTTTAAGCAACTGAATGTGCTGCACCAGGCCGCCTCATGTGTCATTTAGTAAGGTGTTCGAGGTATCGCAGGTATTCAACTACCCGGTGGAGGTCATGTGTTCGAACCCAAAAATGTGTGTATTGTTCATGAACTCCAATAAGCCTGAAACAGCTATATGGTACTTTTTGGCTCTCCAGCACAAATTGGCCTGACTTAAAGGACAAAATTTTTGTTTAAAAATTTCCTTGCAATCACCAACAGAAAACTAACTTGCTTCTTACTCTGTATTGAGGTCACACTGATAAGAGTGCATGCTCACCTACGGTTCCGTAAAACGTGTTTGTGTCCAGCAGAAAATGACCACCGCCTCATGCCACCAAAGTTTGGACATAATTAGGACGTACTACTACATGCCACCATCAGCGACGCACTGATAAGATGTGACATTCTTGTGAGTAGAAAACCATACTTTGAAGCAGCTCATGTGACACAAATAGCATTTGCAGCAATTAAAAGTACAGGTTTCTCTTCTGTGAAACACAGTACATAGCGACTCCCTATCTCAAACACTAACATTTGCATCTTATTCCGAGACCTGCAGTTCCGTGAATATCATTAAATGTCATATTCCAAAGTTAAAAACCCTCTTGGTCTCCGACAAATAAACTCATTTGCAAATCAAGTTGGCTTTCAAGGGTGATTCAACTAAATCCTTCGTTTATGAAATTCTTCAACTTAATTTGCTGCACAAAAAGCGCCTCTCTTTTGACTGGTATGATATTTGTAGTATATTTTCATCCAGGAATCTACCACATCCTGATGAGCCCCAAGAAGGGCGAAACCGGTCGTGGGCTGTCGAAGAACTTTCAGCAACCTTATGAGTAGTGCATTACGAATATACATGTGTCGCGGTATCTCGAATATCTCAGCGACTGAAACATGAGGTGCCTGGTGGAGTGCATTCAGTTGCGTGAAAGCATCACAAACGAGAGATTCAGCTGGGTCACAGGTGAGTCTCTCGCAAAACCAATTTTGTTTTTAAATGAGTGTATTTCAAGTAGAACACAAGTTTGAGAGGAACTCGGGAACTGCGCCCACCTGATGAGCCTCAAGAAGGGCGGAACCAGTCGTAAGTTGTTGGAGAGTTTTCAGTAACCCCTGGAGTAGTACGTTACGTCTAAAACATACCCTTATCTAAACTTTGATTCAGGCTGTTTACCAGCTCGATAGGACCTCATGGTCGTGGTTTTGACCTCGGCGGCGAAGAACCAAATCCTGTTTTCTTGGATCATTATGGAGGCGCGTTAATCTTTATCACATTTTCAGACTAAACGTTTTACCATCACCAGATATCGCCGCGTAGTTCCAAATAGACTCTACGTTTGTAGTCTGGATATTGATATGACACGCGAGGCACTCGTAGTTTTGGTGACAGGGCTTTTAGACCTGGTTAGATGCCTTCGTTTCCATTCTACTCAATTATTCAGTTCGTCTCCCATATTTGAAAAAATATCGTCGAGAATCTTGAGGATTCTATTTAGTTTGGTTGCGGAACGCTTGATACGAACTGATACGTCCTTTTTCCCAGTTGTCTCAAGACTACTATTGGTCATCACCTCTCAAAAGTGAATCGTACCGGTGACAGTTTGAGAAAATGCATAACACGGAAGGCTGTGTTAAGACGCACTATTCAAAACAATCCCTTCGTTTGCTCCATGAAAGCCCCAGCTTGTTGATGTATCGTCACGGCTTATCATCCGAAAGGGCACCGCCATCCAGAACAGAGCTGTGGTAGGTTTCAGCCATCATTCAACGCACACTGGATGACAGTCATACTACAGGTTCGTTCTTTAACCTCAAGTTTTTATGCATCCGGTGACGATCTGGGTTTCAGAAGTAATAAACTTGGGTATTTGTTCCCTGTGTTTCTTGGACTTTGCGCGTTCCAGTACACAGAAGTCGTCGTTGACCAATCAGTCAGGAGGGTGTTTTTCTTTGCCAACTCTATTTGCCGGGTACATCCATTTTACTATGAAGACTTCATAATGAATAATCTTGAGTTATATTAGAGGAAGGGCCTCGAAACGACGGTACATGGACAAATTGTTCATTGAACGCAATGTAATCTTCTCTTATAAATAATAACGATGATTGGACGTCACTCAGAACTTGAAGAGAGTCGCATCTGCCTACCCTTTGTTTGGCCTATGAGAGGTAGGAATGGAGTTAAACATCCCGTTCTTTTGTATTTCCACTTTCCTGACGTAGTTCTTTGTGCCAGGACACTGTTACAAAGTAACCATTCAAGACACTTAATAGTATTTTGCATTTCAGCCTTAAATCTCCCACTGCGTGACGTAACCTTCGGTTCAATCGACGGCCGGATCATTCCTCAGGGAACCGACCCAATACAAACGTAAGGAATCGCCGGGTTTCATTTTTCTTAGAGTATAATTGATATTCTGGGTAAAAAAACTGGTAACAGTTTTCCTAGAATGCGAATGCGAATGTGTACTCTTCTACTGGTTCCCAAGTCCTGCGGACTCGGTCAGATGTACTCCAGTGGGTGAGAAGAGGACAACATGTTAAAGATCGATATTTAGATCATCAAGTTTGGAGCCGAAATTAGATTCACTGATAAACTGGAGGTCGAGAAACGGTCCTACCCAAAATCGGTCTTGTTGTCATCATGCAGAATTCGTCCAAACTGAACAGCAGTGCGTCATATATATAGTCACCATGTCTCAGAGTTCAGTAATGTCCTTCTAAGTCCAACCTTGGAAAGCGGTTTATAGTGCTCCCTGTTCATAGGAGCCTCTGGGTCGTCTTAACGCCCTCGACATTTCGCGGTTTCCGTCAACAGAGTTCATTTAATGCAGCATAGGACCCATTTTGGTAGCGTTAATCTGGAGAAGGCTAAATCTTTCCGTTGTATCAACCCAACGTTTTTTTTCAATCAGCATATATGCTCCAAAAGCTCCTATCACAACCATTTCCTGATTCGTCTGATAGATACTGAAAAAGTAATTCAGACGATGAGTAAACCTTCAGTCTGGAAAATCATCACTTGAGAGCTAGTCAACGAGTGACTAGTTAACTTGGATTCTGTGAGTGAACGATGTGTGCCACAGTCTCCCATCTTAGTGCCAGATAACCACACTGATGATCAGATGCTCATAGCCAAACGGCTGTGTTGAACCACCAGGTTGGAGTTCGCGGGTTTGAATCATTCTAGAGATTCGTGAGGTGCCCATTGCTGATGATTCTTGAAACAGCTGTACAGCGCTCCGCCATGGACTGACCTTCCTAGAAGTACGAGACCTCCGTTGAAGTTTCTGAACTGCCTCCCTTAAATCTGTACATTCTTCGTCCATCGGAGATGATGTAAATACTTTGTCCGCGGACTCAACCTTGGGGTCTTTTTGGTTAAGAAATCAGTTATTTCTACTGCATCCATTCTTATCCCTGTTCATCGACAGTGGCATTGCATCTAACAACCCACAAGCGACGATGTTCGAAACGTGAGTAGTATTCATAGATCCACTAGCTGCATGATGTCCAACTCGTTCAGTTCATGCTAAGATCACACCTATCAATAATCCACATTTTACAGTTTTGAATACTTGCTAGCAATCCTTTCATCAGACAGCCTTCAGCCCTACCTCAGCAGTGAACTCTATATGGCGATGGCAAGTCACAAGCGTTGCAACCAGGTACCATGTAATAACGTTCCCAGTGGCATTGCATCTAACAACCCACAAGCGACGATGTTCGAAACGTGAGTAGTATTCATAGATCCACTAGCTGCATGATGTCCAACTCGTTCAGTTCATGCTAAGATCACACCTATCAATAATCCACATTTTACAGTTTTGAATACTTGCTAGCAATCTTTTCATCAGATAGCCTTCAGTCCTACCTCAGCAGTGAACTCTATGTGGCAATGGCAAGTCACAAGCTTTGCAACTAGGTGCCGTGTAATAACGTTCTTATACCACCTTCCTTTTTATGACCGAATGGGGCGTTATGATCATCCAGCTGAGAGGCAATGTGGTAGAAGTTGACGTCTGTTGGTAGAATTCTTCCAGTTCAACTTCTAAAGGAGACATCATGGAAAAATGCACTCCAGCCACAGTGGCAAAGTTCCTCTTGGTGACCTTAACCAGTCAGTATCCTCAGGCTGTCATGATTTGGTTTATCCAGAGTTCTTTGTCCGTCAAACTGACGGACGATACTCCATCTCGATCGCTTCCTTTCTTTTCCTGAGGCGGTTTTACAAAAGCGAAGCACCCGACAGTGTGACACACTGGATTATTGGAGCCGGCTTAGACGAAGAACACGAAAAGACGTAGGTAGACAAATCTCAGCGCCACTCTGAAGGTGAGTTTTTAGTCGCATTGGGCTCTCGACTTTCAAAGTTATTCCGACCGTATTGAATAGCATGGTCACGTGCTGGTCATCCGGAGTGTGCAAACTGTTATCCATGGGAGGAGACTGCGCCGCCCTCTTTTCCACTGCAAAGATGCCTTTTGCGTGGAAGACACCACTGCCTGCATAGTCCTATTGGAACCAACAACACTTGTTTCTATTCTTCTGACTTCCCAGTCTAATTCTGGTTGCCTTCCTGAAGATCGGACCTTGAGCAGCATGGTGATTATAAAAAAACATTTGGCAGCTTGGTGTATACATGGGCATTGCTAATCTATTTTATTCCCAAAACTGTGTTAGCTGAAACTTTCCAAAATAAATAATCTATGTACTAATGTCCTTCCATTTGACAAACCATTAGAGGACAGCCCATTCTACCATGAAGCACTGAATAGTTGATCCATGTTGTTGAATCGGTGTGACTTGCACAAAAGTATTTGAATCGGCCACCTTCTCCTAATTTTGCCGGCACCTTTCTGTCTTGTTCCATTTTATCTGGGTTTATTTGGCGTCTTGAATAGCTGTCTAAATAGACTCCCCTCGAGTTAGTTGGATTTACATGGTTTGTGTCGCCTTTCGGTCGATTCTTCTAAGATTCAATTCGTCTTTGAATCATGCTTCCTTTTACGCATAATCAAAGGGAGTTTTATGTACAAACGGGCCGCCGAACGCTACCACGTCCCAGGGTTAAGTAAAATAAACACATGTAGAATACACGTACGCCACAGCCTTAATTCAGCATCATCAGAAAACCACCCGATCGCTACGGGCCTTAATTTTCGTGCGTAATTGCAGCTACTGAAATTTGTCAGTAGTAGCAAATAATCTTTCTCACAAGACAGCTGACAATGCTGATGCTGTTCCCGTCGGAAGCGAATCAGTGAAAGTGATAACCTGAAAATTCAGATCTGTTCAAGTCCAGTGACCTCAGTTTGTTCGAGGTCCTGCAGTGATTGTTTATCATTGAAATATTCAGGGTGGCCCATAGTCACCTCCCGTTGGACTCTGCTGCATTTCAGCTCGTACTTTGCCTTGTGGGCTTCTGATTCGAAATTTGTTCTGAGGACCTTGCCTAAACACCTGCAGACCCCAACTAAACAAACCCTAAAAACACAGACACTCGTGAGAAATACAAATGTCCTTCATTCCTCCCATAACGTTAACGAATCATTGTGACTGAACACCCATCAATAAATCCTCCTGCACATGATGGAGTTCACAACAGACAGCTGGTGTGTTGGACACAATGCGAAAGGACAGTTTTATACCAATAACCATATAGAAACCTGTTATGTCTGCTGTAGCTGACCCGCTTCAGTGCTTAGTGCCCGAAAAAAGACTCAAGGAAGGGAACGCAACATCTAAATTCCGAAAGAGCGAGTGCGAGAGCGTGAGTGCGTGGGAGTGCGAAAGTATAAAAGTCTCAAGCTATTTATTGGAGGGACACTGTCTAAGCTTGATCCAGTGCTGACGCATGCGTCTGGCCTTGATCATTGGAGGGACACTGTCTGAGCTTGATCCAGTGCTGACGCACGCGTCCGGCTTTGGTCAGAGGCTTTGACGTGCTGCATATTGCGGAGGCGCTGTCTGTCTGGTCAACATCTAGCCGAGTTGAGAGTCTCGATAGATTCCGGACATTCAATGATTGCTCTCAGGAATCTGGCCTTCCTGATAAACACCAACTAGTATCCAATTTCACTAATCTCAACGTGCATATGACCTAAAAGCATAGGCAAGCGAATTTCATGATCATCTGCACATGGGGAGGTTTGGGCACGGAAATGGCAATTTACGGAACTGCGCTCTGAGTTTCATATACACAAGGAATCCAGACACGTGTTAAATCGATTGTGCCAGGCTCAGCTATTCACTTTGTAAGTGGCAAAATCATGCACCGGGGAACCATTGTCAACAACTTTGGTGTTCAGCTTAATTTACCTCTTGTTCTGATGGGCTATTCGCTTGTTTCTCTAACTATTTGGTTGCCGAAATTTCTCAGCTTTTATGTAAGCCCGTCGGTGGAAGTATGCATCCATGGATGTGGCCTTAAAGTGATGATCGAGAGATCGAGCATAACGTCCCTGTACGTCTAAACGGGGACAAAAAAGCCCACGAATTATAATTTGTAATATTTTTCCAAAGGAATAGGGTCAATATGAACTTAAAGTGGACGCTTTGGTTACTCTATACCTAGGAAGGTGCACTCCTCGAAATTGCAAGAAAAGAATGTTAGATATTGAAGACCCCATCACGCAAATGACGCAAGTGAATTAAGCTCACTTTCAAGGTTTTGGACTAGGCTAACGATTGAAGCTGCCAATCGCAGCATATGAATCGTAAGCTGCGAACCACTTGTAAGAAATTTTTACTTTCCGCAAATCTCAGTGCGTTAAAATGGCGCAAAAAGGTTGCAGTAAACCACATCGGTGAGAAAGAAAAGCTTGTAGTTGGTACTTTTACTGACTTAGTGTAAAATTGGCTGTCCATAATGAATGAAAGTTGGTCCAAGGGAACATATACTCTCATAGAAGTCGCTCCTCAAGTATACTTTTCATGACTGAGCAGGTGAAAGTACATAAGGGAGGGATGAACTGGTAGCATTAAGTTTGTTAACACAGTACTCTTACGGTTGCTGAATACTCGAGGACTGCGCCAAGAATGGCGAAACCGGCCGTGAACTTTCGATTAGTTTCCAGCAATCCTATGAATATTGTGCCACGTATATACAATGGCGTATCAGCCGAAACACGAGGTGACTTGGTGCAGTTGACGAGGAATACCAATAAAGAGGAAACCATCAGAGATTCAAGTGAATTTCCCGTGGAGGCCAAATTAGTATGCAAATGTCGAATTATGTTTTTTTTGTAACTTCGCCCTATGATTGCAACCATCAACCGAACTTGTTCCAGACTGCACGTAAAAACGTGCTACTGACATTTATGCAGTAGTCAAGTCACACAGTTGGTTGCAAAGCATCCGATTTACGGACAGCGTGAAATCCGGTGTTCACGGGTTTGAAGTACTAGACTGCATCAGGACGGTGAAATACGGTAAACTAGTTGGTGGTTGGTCTGCACATTTGGAAATGAAGCTGCGGACGGTGATTCCCCGCTACTCTTGGCACAAATTCATCAAACCCTGTGACTGCTCTTGGGTAGCCGGAAATTCTCCGTTTAGTGCTAGGGATCACTAATGCCATCCGATCATCAGCGGGCACAAACAAGACATTTACCAAACCAACTTTTAGAACTTTGGACACACCACACACTGACTGATACACGATGAAGATGCTGAAAATAATGACTTGAATGCAATACTGGAATAGCGTTAAGGGGCACGCAACTCGTCCCAGTACGAGAATATGCACTAAAGATGGGGTTTAACAATGACGAAACCTGCGTCCGGTGCGCCTATCTGTAGCATATGGAATAGCGTTAAGGGGCACGCAACTCGTTCCAGTACGAGAATATGCACTAAAGACGGGGTTTAACAACGACGAACCTGCGTCCGGTGCACCCATCTGTAGCATGAATTGGTCGCAATAATCCTGAACTTCTAACTTTATACCAGGCCCAGATCTAGTCATTATTTGCTGGACAACAGCTTATCACTAAGTCCGGTCTTTTTTTAACTGCCTACCTGCCCACCCTAGCCTGTTTGCTTCATAAACAGGCACTTTCTTCTCAATGTCGCTCATCCATAAGCAGAACATTTTCAAACGAGATGTGAGTTCCCAAAACCTAATTTTCAGGTTATCCATTGCGTAAATGTATTGTATTTATGTTTCACTGGTTACTCTCAGTGTGTATCATTGGAAGGATAAGGAAGGAAGTTCCTTCCCTGCTCAACAAGAATGACCAGTAGTGTGTGTATTGCAATCTTTCGGGCGGAGTCACAGAGGCTGACCACAAGTCACTAGCATCCAAACAATAAACAGTCCTAAAACTGGTGATTATTCCCACCCCCTAGTCTCGTGCATCAATTCCGGCATATATTTCTGGCACAACCAGTAGTTTCGGGAACTGTCAAACGTCATCATTCTTATCTGATCCCCGCACCACAATTTGTGGTGAGAAATTCGTGCGCAACTCGAGTGGTTGAAACTCCCCAGGATTTAAACGCAACGTCTTGATGTCCAAACCGATAGAATTGTTTGGCATACGGACCTAATTATCCCTGCTTGTCCCAACCCCTTCGCATCCTCCACTGGTCTCCATTATTTTCCACTAACCCTACTTTTCACGTTGCATGCACGTTCAAGGCGAAAACGAAGTTTGTGCGAAGGTGGAGATGATTTGCTTCCCCTTCTATACGTTTATCGGATTCAGCCACGGTAGATAAGAACACAAGTGCGAGCTGTCGGCGACGTGAATTTATTCATCCTATTCAACAACGCGCTTCGTCGAGAAATAAGGATTGGGCGCGTTTCGCGTGAAACATCTGATTTGAGGTGCGCCTCGTTAATTAGAATTGACAGTCATTCAGTTTCATCTCCTTCGGACGATAAGTACTCGTCTATCTCTGGTATTTGCTGCTGGCCTAGCATTTGTGTTATCTATCTTATTGTGTCGTGGTCGCGATGGTGATGTCTATAAACTTTGACACGCGTTCATGCATCCCACTTTGGGGAATGGGGATGAAAGAGCGACACAGAGAAATGGTCGGCTGGATAAATGCAGTTACAACTTCACAAACAATAGTTTAGTCTATTAAATTGCACCTACTGTACATGTGATTTATATGCATGCCTAATATTAGTATATCGCGAATTTCATTCCACTTTTCAGAAACAACCTCGACACTGTTGTTGAAGTCCCCGATACGGAACATTTTGTCACGCGGGAGTTTGATGATCCGGAATATCAAAAGGAAAAATTGGATACGAAATTCTACGGTACTATTTACACAAAGTCAAGCAAATGCATACAACAAACTTCAATCGTTCGCGTACTTTGCATCAGCAAAAGTGTAGCACGGTTTGAAATTCCAGACAACGGCCAGCGGAACATTGGCTTGATGGTCCCGTCCTGGTCCAGTCACGTGATTCTTATTGGCGGTGCTACCACACGAAAATCAAGACGACACAAGTCCGACCAGGCCCCAACAGGCCGGGTACGGATGCACACCTATATGTCGGTCACTGACACGCACGAATACCAGTGTGACGGTGATACTGCTGATGGGTGGCACGCGAGTAGTATGTGTTGTTCGTGGAATTTCGCTTTGCGTCATTGGAAGAGGGGAGATCAGTGGCGGAATTCGTGGAGTCACTTTGTAACATTTGCTTGGATTTGAGCGATGAATGATTGGAGTCAATATATACTCGGGAAAGTTCAAGAAGCCGCGTTCAGGAGAAGGTGGATATCCAGTTTTTGCAAATAGGATGCAAATGAGAGTTTTGCTTCCCTGTCCAATGGTCTGTAATCGGTCAGTTGGCATTTAGGTTTCAACTTAGCTCTGCAGGATACATGTTCAACATCCTTTTCTCAGCTTATGGGAGGTAAGCTCATAGGACGCTGTTGGTCGCGGGAAATTAGCAGGTATGCTAGTCATGCGCTTGCTCTATACTGAGTAAAGGATTAGTATGTCTGCCGTTGACCCTCAACTACAAATGTTTCATCAGGCACTAGGTCTAGGAACTCAATCAAACAACCATCCTGTTACGACTCGTAACTTGAGTAACTCTATTCCCCCAGGCTTTGGAGCATGCTAAACCTTTGCCTCCATTGATTCGCGAGGGGGACAATTCGTGTGAATGAACGGAAGATAAAAGCCCGTAAGGATAAGCAACTTGAGTTTGAAAGAAGCCGCTCGTGAAATGAAATTGCTCCTAGCATCCAGGAGTGTACTACTATTCGGATCTTGGGAAGGTCAAGTTAGCTCCGCAGTGTTTCTCGCGGGTTGCGTGAAACTAATAAAACCCAGGAAAACCATACTGCTAGTGAAAGGACGAGAAACTTTTCACTGCGAAGTCATTTGTTAAATGATACGAACTAAGGAGTTACAGGCAAATGGACAGGAATGTAAACGTCTCATAGGCACACTGTCACGCGTCTTCTTG
>NW_008751827.1:1043192-1065209 GCF_000715545.1 Opisthorchis viverrini | reverse complement strand
CCTGCTCAACAAGAATGACCAGTAATGTGTGTATTGCAATCGTTCGGGCGGAGTCACAGAGGCTGACCACAAGTCACTAGCATCCAAGCAATAAACAGTCCTAAAACTGGTGATTATTCCCACCCCCTGGTCTCGTGCATCAATTCCGGCATATATTTCTGGCACAACCAGTAGTTTCGGGAACTGTCAAACGTCATCATTCTTATCTGATCCCCGCACCACAATTTGTGGTGAGAAATTCGTGCGCAACTCGAGTGGTTGAAACTCCCCAGGATTTAAACGCAACGTCTTGATGTCCAAACCGATAGAATTGTTTGGCATACGGACCTAATTATCCCTGCTTGTCCCAACCCCTTCGCATCCTCCACTGGTCTCCATTATTTTCCACTAACCCTACTTTTCACGTTGCATGCACGTTCAAGGCGAAAACGAAGTTTGTGCGAAGGTGGAGATGATTTGCTTCCCCTTCTATACGTTTATCGGATTCAGCCACGGTAGATAAGAACACAAGTGCGAGCTGTCGGCGACGTGAATTTATTCATCCTATTCAACAACGCGCTTCGTCGAGAAATAAGGATTGGGCGCGTTTCGCGTGAAACATCTGATTTGAGGTGCGCCTCGTTAATTAGAATTGACAGTCATTCAGTTTCATCTCCTTCGGACGATAAGTACTCGTCTATCTCTGGTATTTGCTGCTGGCCTAGCATTTGTGTTATCTATCTTATTGTGTCGTGGTCGCGATGGTGATGTCTATAAACTTTGACACGCGTTCATGCATCCCACTTTGGGGAATGGGGATGAAAGAGCGACACAGAGAAATGGTCGGCTGGATAAATGCAGTTACAACTTCACAAACAATAGTTTAGTCTATTAAATTGCACCTACTGTACATGTGATTTATATGCATGCCTAATATTAGTATATCGCGAATTTCATTCCACTTTTCAGAAACAACCTCGACACTGTTGTTGAAGTCCCGAATACGGAACATTTTGTCACGCGGGAGTTTGATGATCCGGAATATCAAAAGGAAAAATTGGATACGAAATTCTACGGTACTTTTACACAAAAGTCAAGCAAATGCATACAACAAACTTCAATCGTTCGCGTACTTTGCATCAGCAAAAGTGTAGCACGGTTTGAAATTCCAGACAACGGCCAGCGGAACATTGGCTTGATGGTCCCGTCCTGGTCCAGTCACGTGATTCTTATTGGCGGTGCTACCACACGAAAATCAAGACGACACAAGTCCGACCAGGCCCCAACAGGCCGGGTACGGATGCACACCTATATGTCGGTCACTGACACGCACGAATACCAGTGTGACGGTGATACTGCTGATGGGTGGCACGCGAGTAGTATGTGTTGTTCGTGGAATTTCGCTTTGCGTCATTGGAAGAGGGGAGATCAGTGGCGGAATTCGTGGAGTCACTTTGTAACATTTGCTTGGATTTGAGCGATGAATGATTGGAGTCAATATATACTCGGGAAAGTTCAAGAAGCCGCGTTCAGGAGAAGGTGGATATCCAGTTTTTGCAAATAGGATGCAAATGAGAGTTTTGCTTCCCTGTCCAATGGTCTGTAATCGGTCAGTTGGCATTTAGGTTTCAACTTAGCTCTGCAGGATACATGTTCAACATCCTTTTCTCAGCTTATGGGAGGTAAGCTCATAGGACGCTGTTGGTCGCGGGAAATTAGCAGGTATGCTAGTCATGCGCTTGCTCTATACTGAGTAAAGGATTAGTATGTCTGCCGTTGACCCTCAACTACAAATGTTTCATCAGGCACTAGGTCTAGGAACTCAATCAAACAACCATCCTGTTACGACTCGTAACTTGAGTAACTCTATTCCCCCAGGCTTTGGAGCATGCTAAACCTTTGCCTCCATTGATTCGCGAGGGGGACAATTCGTGTGAATGAACGGAAGATAAAAGCCCGTAAGGATAAGCAACTTGAGTTTGAAAGAAGCCGCTCGTGAAATGAAATTGCTCCTAGCATCCAGGAGTGTACTACTATTCGGATCTTGGGAAGGTCAAGTTAGCTCCGCAGTGTTTCTCGCGGGTTGCGTGAAACTAATAAAACCCAGGAAAACCATACTGCTAGTGAAAGGACGAGAAACTTTTCACTGCGAAGTCATTTGTTAAATGATACGAACTAAGGAGTTACAGGCAAATGGACAGGAATGTAAACGTCTCATAGGCACACTGTCACGCGTCTTCTTGGCCTTTCATGAATATTCAATGACTATCAAACAAGTATTAACAAACACTTCAAAGCAGTTTCACAAGCCCCATAATAAACTTCACCTTCGGTCGGATGCAAGACGGAGCTTCGACACGACCGCAGACTACTTGCCTGCCTCATCAGTAGCATACGCCGTTTCACCGGTATTACCTCTCCAGCATATTAGGTCACACAGTGCAAAAGACTGAGTGCGTTCAATTCCAGGTTCAGCTTCAATTGTCCCGTTTATGTGGTTCACAAAAGAACTGCGGTTTAGAGACTCTCGATTGTTCGAGACGACGTAACCCATTGACTTACTAGTCTACTGACCATATTGTTAACTGCAAGTACTGCTGACGGACTGGGAGAGACCTGCAAAAATTACAAGCACCAAACGGAATTCCTCCCTCACCTACGTTCGACGTCATGGCGATATTTTTGACGGTCATGTGATGTTTTCCGGTTCATTTTTCAACTATTCTTTCACCGCGCACTCCTGGGAAACTTAGATGCTGAAACTGTTGTTTTCACACTTTAATATTCATGAATGAAAATTACGCAGGGTACGTTTCAAAAATAAATTATACGTATTTACACTCGGATTCCTATTACACCATCGTCATCTGTTCCATGGAGAATTACAGCCTAGAAAGTAAAAATGAACGCTTTCCAACGCTACATAACTATTCTTCGGCTATTAATACTGGTGTAACGGTGATACACTTGATGGGGAGCCATGCGAGTAATATGTTTTGTTCTTGTAAATTCGCTTAGCGTCTCTTGAAAAGGGAGGTCTGTTAGGCAATTTTTGGAGTCGCTTTCTAACCTTTGCTTGGATTTGAGCGATGGACGATTGAAGTCAATGAATATCCAGGAAAGTTTAAGAAGACGCGTTCAGGAGAAGATGGATGTCCAGTTTTTGTAAATAAGATGCAAATGAGAGTTTTGCTTCCCTGTCCAATAGTCTGTAACTGGTCAGTTAGCATTTTCTAATAAATAACTCTGCAGCAAAGGTCTCTTCCTTTCACAGGCATGAAATCGCGTCAGAATTTAACGTGGGTAAAGCAAGTCGAATCTAAGTTTCTTGAATTTAGTAGAATGGTTTTTTACTCTATAACGTCAACCGGATTTTATAAATTTTTCTTCGCTTTTTTCTTTTTATCTTTCCTCTTCTAGCTCACTTTTTTCCCGGGCTTAGAATAAAACATCAAGTTCTGTTTGGTTAGTCCTGTAAACTCATCCTAGTGTAGTGAGTTTCTTAGAGGGATTACGTCAACTTTATAACCTAAAAGCATCGTGATAGATTTTTGGAACCCTTTGGACTAGGTGGCTCACCACCTGTATAATGATTTTTTTCAAAATTTATCCGAAATCATGAGTATGCTTACGACTTAAGCTGAGGTTCAACTGCATATCAACTTACAGAAATGGAGTTTCCCCAGTTGACCCTTTTGTCAGTAGACTTTTGGTGTTTTATTTCCGAAGCAACCTATACCAGAACAGGGCCGGGAGCCCAGCCCATCTGATCAGTCGATTGTTTCCATTTTCTCTTATTTTACACAATATTTCCATGCAGCTGATGAGTGTGTTCAAAATTCTTCATTGCAATGGGCCAACGATTTGACTTCGTAGGAACGGGATGAAGGCACTATCTGAAACTCCGTCACCATTCTCCTTTTTATAGTGACGTGGAACTTTAGCCTTACAGGGCAGTAGAGTATCGATTGCGCTATTTTACACTACTAACCACTGAACTGTGAGTGAAGACAAACAAATCAAGTAGAACATAAGGTCAACGGGAACTCGGGGACTGTGCCTACCTGATGAGCCCTAAGAAGGGTGACACCTTGTGAGTAGTTTCTTTTATGAACAAACGAAACATGTTTTCATCGTATATATTAGATGTATGGTGGCATTTACAACTGGTACTGTCCACGTCGTCCTCAAACGTTCAGTAAATATCCATTTCCCTTGAGGTCACTAAAGAGATTTTTCAAGAACGCAAACAGATAAGCGTTGTTCAATGAACACAAGAGGAACCGCTAACCTACCTGTGGATGGAGTCGTGGCTGGCAACAGACGAAAGGCTATGATTGTCTTTATCGAGAGATCTTATCCCACGCAACTCAGCCGGTCTTTTAAACCTGGAAGTCTGCTTTCTTACCTTGAACAAACTAAACTTTTAGTAATGAGAAATTTAAGTCCGAATTTTGAGGTCATCCGGAGAGGTGGAACACGTTCCACTGGGTTAACATTTCAATCAAATTTCTATAATTCGGAACCAGTCAGACAAAAAAGTGTGTCCAACTACAAATTCTAAATATATCCCTTCGATTATTTTCCAAGTCTTCAGTAAGTTCAACCACCGAAAGGTGCACCACAAACCCACGTGAATGGTTAGTGCAATGAATTATCGAATTTTGACCCTGTGTAGAATAGAACAGAATAGAACAGGAATAGACCCTGTGTCTTCTGTGAAAATACAATTTTTTTGCAATACTATACAATTTTTATGAAACTCACGAGGCCTACACCACCTTTAAGGGGGCATCGAGAAGAACTGTTTCGTTCTGGAAACATCAAAACCGAGAGATTAAGCTGGGTTCCAGGTAAGTCTCTCGAAAAACCAAATTAGGTTGCAAATGGGTGTAGTTCGCTAATTTCGTGAAGTTTGGTTTCAAGCAGAACATAAGATTGACGGAAACTCGGGGATACTGTACCTGATGAGCCCTATAAAGTGCGAAACCGATCGTGGGCTGTCGAGGAGTTTTCAGCAACCTTGTGAGTAGTGTATTACGATATACATTTATCGCGACAACTCGAATATCGTAGCGACTAAACATTAGGCGGGCCTGTTTCAGCACATTCAGTTGCCTGGAAACATCAAAACCGAGGCATTAAGCTGGGTTTCAAGTGAGTCGCTCGAAAAACCAAATTAGTTTGCAAATGTGTGTGTATTCGCTAGCTGTTTAGTTCGTTAGCAGATATCATCCGATTGTCCAACGACCAGTGTGTAAGGACCGATCACAGCACTGAGGGATTATCGATCGCACTGTGAGCGACGCATACATGTGACTTTAAACAAATTAAATCGAAAGCTGGATGACGGACCACAATGACTCAGTCGTAAGACGTCTCTTAGCCCATCAGTCCGCAAACTTACACTCGAGTTATGCTGTCTAAAGACAAAAATTAGTTCAACTCACTGGGAGAAGAAATTGTGGTTTAGACGGATAGAGAAAAAAATAACCATGCAAGTGTAAAGAATCACGCAATTGCTCCACCGTTCAGCTTAACAGCATTGTGCCTGCTGTCACCATGAGGAATTTCGTTTTGTTTACTTCAGGCTTAGCAGAGCACCAGACAACTGTCTCCATATATTTGTTCCAGTTCTATTCAGACCATGTATGTTCATTCATCTTTTGACGCGGTCCACCCTCATAATTTCTTTTCTTGGCGCCACATTCCACAGATGGGTTGTTGATTCCCACTCATTTGTGTTACTTTGGTAGAACCGCAAAATAGTTATCCGTTCCACCAACTTGGTCCAATTTGCTACCTGAGAACAAGGGAAAGAAAAGTTTGGTGGGGTCAACCAAATCTAACCATGAAGGGTATTTGGTACTTGTAATGAAAGACCACACCCGCTTAAAATAGGAAAAAGAATCACTGCTATACACGCCAAAATATCAGCCATGGAAGCACAACAAAGCCACTCCTCTCTGCAGTTCACCTGCAGAAGGAATTCGGTTCAAAGGGTGTGATAAATTTTCAATAGGAGGCCCAGAAGCCCTGTACAGCTAAGATTTGTCAGCATTGCGTATTACATGAAACTAGATGGAGCTTTGATCGCGCGACATCTAGGCTAGTAGTTTGAACACCTAACCATTCGGCTCTAAACGTCTGATCGGCAGACTCACTCACTCTCAGACAGCAAATAGAGCCACTTATTGTTCAGTCAAGGATTCCACATCACGTGGTCACCTGTTGACAGGCTCCTCGGCGAATTCTGTAAAAATCGTTTTCAGGTTATCATGGCAAACATCTGATAAACACAGGTTCTAAATTCTAATTGAATAAATATCAAGCACATATGGGAACGAGGAAGCCTATCTGTGCTGTTCGCGTTAGGACTGAGGCTGAATAAATCACTCAGACCCTGCACGGCGGTAAGGCTGGAACACAGAAGTGGTGGAAATCTTGAATGGAGTAGTGAGACTCTACAGGTTGTGATGGGGCCATAGCGTAATCCGTATGAAAGGGGTGACCCAGGTCAGCCTCAGAGAAAATCCATAAATCGATCAACCCCAACAAGAGAATGTCTTCTGCTAGGGGCCAAATGCGGCATCGATTTAGGGGTCTCATCAACTGGTTCCTGTTTTCCAACCACTTTCTTGTAGACAGATTACTTCGCACGTCGGAAAACAAACTCGTTCAGTCAACTAAGTTATCTAACAAAATGTGATTGCACTTGTTCGGTTGAGGGCTGCCAAATAAATAACTTAACTGATCCTTAGTTGGTCCAAAAATAGGGCGAAAATCAAATTACGCTCAGAGGAATTATCTATTAGCCACATGACCGCTTTTGACTGGAAGAACTTTCTTCGCAGAGCTTGCGCCTGGCGGCTTTTGCAGACTCCGACAGTTATCGGCGGCCCAGGTCTACACGTCGAGATCGATGACACGCTAATATCTCGCCGTAAAAGCCACGCAGGGCGAGTCCTTCCCCTGCAATGGATTTTCGGACGGATCTGCCGGAAAACTGAAGAGGTGTTCATGCATGCAGTGCCAGATCGAACTGTGGCCACTCCGATGGACACAATCCAGGCCTGCATCGCTCCCGGCTCAATCATCATCTCCGAAATGTGGGCCTAATACCAAGATTTTCAAACGATGATTGACATGAATGCTACTCATGAAACGGTTAATTATACCGAAAACTTTGTGGATCCAACGACTGGAGCTCATGCAAAAATTATCGAATCTCTTTGGCTAGTTTACAAGATGCCGAATGAACACCAATACGGCACACACCCATCTCTAGTGGACATCTCCCTGTGTGAGTTCGTTTGGGGGTAAAGGTACCGAAAAATGGATCTCTTCATGCAAATTAATTAAGACATGTCCCAATGTCATCCTTTTCAACAAAAACTAAAGTACAGATTTCATATCCCCTCTTTTTTCTAATCTTTTTTTGGATGACGGTGGTTTAATTTTTTTGGCGGAGCTTATCTGGAAAAGATCCTTGCGTCAATAATCGGCTAGTAGTAAAACTGCATGTCACTACTATGGGAAGCGAGTAGAAGAGAAACTACCGGCTGTCTGAGTGCTTGGTAGTCTCGTTGCGTGAGTGCTGGTTGGCGACTGGATTGCAGGTGTTTCTTCCCAATTTGCGGGGATTTGGAGGCGTATCTAGCTGATTATCGCGGAACCAACAAACGGAAAGCACAAAAGTTTTTCCGAGTGAACGCCAAGCTCGAAGGCCACGTTGGCGTCGGCGGATGAGGACACAGGATAACAGAGCAACCAATCGAACCGCCCGACCGAACAACTAATCGCGACCAAAGGTCATCACCGGCTAGCAGAACGTATATTAACACACACACACACATAACACTACTCAACGCACCACTACGCTCCCCAGTAACGCGCTGATGATACCACCTCGATTGGTGATGAAACGTTTGCAATCAAATTGTCCAGCTCAGCGAACAAGTCAACGACCATCTATGCGACCTGAGCTACCAACATTTTCCTCTATAGAAAATAAGTATGTTTAAATTAAATTAGTTGTGATCCAGTGTTAAATTGTAGCTCCTCACACTGGCGAAAACTTAATCGTATCATCATAAGTGAGCACGCGAGATTCCTTGCTGTCTAGCCATAACGCACTACTCATAATGTTGCTGAAATCTCTTCGACAGGCGACACCCGTTTTCACCCTTCTTGGAGACCATGAGAAACGAGAAACTCAACTCGATTCATTTGACTCTTTTGTCAAAAGCAAATTCGTGTGCAAGCAAGATTCCCCATATAGAGAAAACATAGAGAATATTGTGCGCAATGCATGGTCATCGTTGCACGATATCGGCGTACTGTTCTGCATCTCAGACACCTGTCAACCTATCGCACGCGCTGGACTGACTGTAAGTTGAAATAGGGTGAGGAATAAAGTTCTAGTCCTGTCTTAAGAAAATGTTCGTCCATCTAACGCAATGCTTAAGACGTTCGATTGGACCAATGGGCGAGCAGCTCATGGATACAAGTTTGCGCGCGCCGTTAAAGATGACGGTGTGATCAAGCTATGGGTATGCAGCTGGTTCACTATGTTCTATAGACTGAAGGTTTTCTAGCTAAATAGACTTTGTAGGCCAGGGAGAACCGAATCTGGAAACTTTTCAATGTCCGGTGAAACACTTTTGTTATAACTGGAAACCTGGTATTGTTTTCCACAAAGTGTTGCTTGTGGGAAATTAGTAAACAGCTCTTTTATGGGAATGATTACCGCTGCGAATGTAGGGGTTCAAATTATACCTGAAGGGGACGTAATTCATAATATCTTACACGGCTCAAACATTCTTAGCGCACAACATACCGATACTACTGAAAATAAGCTTTCAGTCTTTATCTTTGAAACATACAAAGTGGGCAGATCGATTTACATTAGATAGTATTCAGCATCTCGATCAGACTACCTTTAATTTTCTTACCGACATGTCATATATATCCAGTCGTTACAGCCTAGTTTGCACTTTCGTTTCCCGCTGTTCCGCTCAGCTGCACTTTTCCGTAGCAGATGGATGAGTGTAGTTGGCGAAATAGTGTACTATTTCGCCGATAATTTTTTTGGCCTCAGTTACGTTTTCGGAAGACTAGCTGAATGCATTAATGAACAAGCTTTGGTAGGCGATGAGGCATGTCAGTCGACGTAGCAATGCAAAGGAAGCCAGTTGGCGGATCGGAGTTTAGTCGAGAGTTTTGCCTTATTTTGAACCAGCACGTTCTTTGGAAGTGTGCTACAGTAACTATCTATTTTATATAGGTGCCCATCCCAAAAGAGCCTAATCACTATACTGTACTGCTCACTAAAATGTGGATACAATCCGTTCATAATTCCAAAGGACATCCGCACAAACGCGATATACTACTCATAAGGTTACTGAAGACTCTTTGACATTATGAATAGTTTGTTAGGTCTAGATATTGTGCTACTGTATCTTAAAAGTCGTACCCAATGAAACTTGAGGCGAATTTGTGCAGCGCATCCAGTTGAAGAAGACCCTCTATGGACGAGTGATTCAGCTTGATTCACTCCAGTCCACTGGTAGAACCAAATTCATGTGAAAATGAGCTTATTTGGAAATATCATTGTGAAGTCCACGTTACTGCATACGACAGCTTACTTTTTAAGTAAGTCACTGGACCAAGTCAAATTATGCCCAACACAGACTTTGTTGCGTCGCTGCTCCTGAGTTTGTGGTGAGCGTGCTCCCACTCAACCGTCCAAGGCCATATCGCGGCAAGACGGTGTGAGGTGGCACTAAGTCGCTTGTATCAGCAAGCGCGTGGGTCGTATGACTCAGTATTTCCTGAAAGTTTCCGAGATGCTGGTGAGACAAGTCAGTGAGCATTGAGTGCCTTAGCCACATAAATTTCATTTACAGGAAGTCCATCCCCACACCAGTTCGGCTGAGCACATGTTCATCGGATAGCTCAAAGCATAAGTCCTTGGAAGGGCTGAGAGTATAGATACTTAAATACGGCACTCAAGCGTCCTTGACTCGATTCGGCTTAGATAGGTACCACTTCTCAACTCAACCGAGTAATATTTCATGCCAGAAACCTTAATTGTCGTGTGACACGAATTAGGGATGTGGTATGACGGTGAAGGACGCAGTACCTAGCCCGGGATAAGATACCTTGTACATGTCGACCCGAAATCTAACCTGCGCACAACTTCATCTATTTCGCGCTTAAGCCGATTGTTTTCGTTATTCGGTTTCCAGGGACGATAGTGACACTGGCTTTCATTTCATTTTGTTGCAATTTACTAATGGTCGCAAAAATTTCGCAACCAGGCACATTTAGAGTACACCAGTGAAAGGAAGAAGGCCTTCACTGCAGAGTTATTTATTAGAAAATACCAACTTAACACTTACAAAATATTGGACTGGGGAGCAAAAATCTCATATGCATCTTGTTTACAAAACTGAATATCCATCTTCTCCTTGAACACGTATTCCTGCTTGCAAATTGCAAGCAAATGCTACAGAACGACTCCACAAATTAAACGCTACAAAGCGACTCCACGAATTCCATAATTGATCTCATTTTTCAAGAGACGCGAATCGGATTTACGAGAAAACATACTACTCGCATGCCTCTCCCCATGCCTCCCCATCTCCGTTACACCAGTATACCATCTCTCTGAGAAGCAGCAAACAGCTGAAGTCTTTCTTAGTCGCAGAGGGAGAGAACAACGCTGGACGCCTTAGATTTTCATACTACTCAAAATCATACATATACTTCAATCCGATCCCCGAATACTTTGGACGATCATTCGAAGCCTTTATCGAAGCCGTGTTTCGGGTATTTTAAACCACTACCTTTTGAATCGAATGTATGAACTTGGATCTAGGAATAGCAATAAAAACACACGTCACATCAACCATATTGGACCACGCTACACGACTACTTCAGCCAATACCATCGGAGCACACATCGGAGCACAAACTGACAGTGGCCTTCATTGAAATGGCAAACGGAAATGAACGATTAGATTCATGCCAGCGTAACCCAGAAACGGTAAACCGAATAAAGCTTAACTCCAACTTTGGCGCGAGTGCTGCCGGCAAGCGCAGTGTAGCTACTGATGCTTTGGAAGCGATGAAGCTAATCTATTGGAAAACGGACCTTGTCTTCTTCTGGATGGGAACTAACGGCCAAACCTATCGAATCCTTACGAGGTTTGTCTGTGAACGTCTGCGATGTGAGCTTCCCGTTTGTCTGTCCACATTTCGACCGTAATACTTTGTGGTCGTTGGTTTGTTTACCAAGACGTGCAGTTCGATTGCAGTCGAGATGATACCATAAGTTCGTTGTTATTGTTCGGTGGTTGTGCATTCGCTAATGTTGCGTGTGTGTCAACATGGGTGCTGTTAGCCAGAGCTGACCTTCGATCACGATTGGTTGTTCTTTTGGTTGGTTTCGTTGGTCGCTATGTCATTCCGCCTTCTGGTTGGTTGATGACAACGTGACCTTGCGGTCCGATCTTCGCGCTCTCGTACTCTGGCCAATGCTGAAGTCACCCCTGTCCTTGACTCCTCCAGGTTCCAATTTGTGACCCTTGTTTATCTGAATTCAAGGTTTTTTCTTGTTTCTTGGTTTGTTCGGTTCTGTCTGAGTATTCCGAACCGAATCAAGTGCAACAACTGCAGCAACTCCTACTTTGGACAAACTGGGAGTAAATTATGCACACGGATAAGGTTACACAACACGACCGTCTGGAGATATGACTCCCTACCCTTGACGTCTATAAATAAAGACCGGAAGGGTCACAGACTCACTCTGAGAAACGCAGAAATCAACCGACGCAGTGACCTAAATACAACACCATATTTAGCTGCATAGTGATATGGGATTCTTTCCAGATAAGCCCCGCCACTAATGTAAAAAGTGCACATGCGAAAATTTAAACCCCGCCAATTTTAACCACCTCCGTTTTAATATACACACACAACCTTGACCTATTTTTGATGAAAACAATTCCTTATCCACATCCAGGCTCATTTTGTGCAAACGTTTTCTCAGTTCAAACGTAAAACCCTAAATGAACTTTCTGACGCTTTCAGCTCTCGTTCATGAAAAGGAGACGGCAATACGTTTTTTGCAAAACCACGGAGTGATCCATTAGCAACGTTTATGCAACAACGGCCACCAAATGACACTTTCAACTGTTTCTGACGGGTGGAGGTGTAATACCCGACAGTGTCGGTAAGAGATCGGTCTTCGAAAGGGAACTTGGATGGAGCGGCCTAGGATGGAGTTTAGGACAGTAATTTTATTCATTTATTGCTGGTCCGAAAATTTGGCAAAAATCTAATTCTGCTCAGAGGAATTATCTGTCAGCCACACGACCCCTGTTCTCCGCGAAGTTTGCGCCCGGTGGCTTTTGCAGACTCCGACAGTTTTCGGCGGCCCAGGTCTACACGTCGAAATCGATTATACGCTAATACCTCGCCGTAAAAACCACGCAGGACAAGTCCTTCCCCAGCAATGGCAGGGGTTAATTTTTTTTATGTTTCTTATCTGGAAAAAATCGGTGATATGCAGTATTGTTTTACCTACATTCCATTGGTAAATCTGCAAAAAATCGAACTCGCATCATGTGATTTCCAAGCTTTCAAAGCTAGAACGCTGTTTGTACTGAATAGTTGTGACCATAGTTTAACATACCAAAATGATTATTAGTTATCATGAGCTATTTACGTGTGCACACCACAGAAAAACCCTGTGACCCGTACGAACTTCCTGACCGTTCTCGCACACTTCGACTTTACACTGTTTGTCTTCCTTTTCACGATTTACCAACTATGGGTGAGCACTTGGGCACGTTAACGGCATAAGGAATTATTCTTCATGTTGACTGTCTGGTTTTACCCGTTTTTGGGGACGAGATGGCTCAAAAGGTTAGAGCACGAATTTACTGACCGGAAGGTACTTGGTTCTAAGCCGACCTCTATATCTCGACTTCTCCTGTCTAGGCTTGGGCAACCTGGCAATATCCCAGCCCTCGTGCTCCCTTTGAGTGGCATGGCAGCTAAGCACCGAAAGGGTGTTATAGCTGACTGAGTAGAGTTTACCCGTTTTTAACATTACTAAATCCCTTCACATCACCGTCGATCAACCCGGATGAAGGATAGTTTCACAAGCGAAGTGAAACTCCCATCTGAGAAGTGCTCACCCGAGCAATCAGTCAATACGTGACCACGTGATGTGTTTTCTGTCATTGAAGAATGAGTGACGCCATCTGAGTGAGTGCTTATCACACTGCTGCTCAGCCGGTCAAGTCCGAAGGGTTAAGTGTAGTACCGCTGGCTCGAGTGTCTCTGGTTGGAAGCTCTGAGTTTTATAAGGTGCGCACCGCTTATGATTCCCAACAAGAATGAAACCGTTGTACAGTTTTTCTGGCTTTTCAGCCTAGAGTGGCTTCACTCACATGACGAAATATTTGTCCAACCGACAATTAGATTAGATATAAGGATGCACCGAAAATGCATGCTATGGGATAATAGTGCCTGTTAGCTGGTAACTATCCATTTAGCCCAGCTTCAGAAGAGCAAAATACCGGACTTACCGTTCACACACTTGAGTAAAGCTTATCTGTGCAGCGTGCAAGTGAACACAGAGCACGAGACAATGACTAACGCGTGCTATTTCCCAAAAGACCTTTGGCAATCAATTTCCCATACACCCTAAACACCACTCATTCAAAGTTTTTCAGCTGCATTTCTTTTCCTCGCACTGACCTACATTCCTTAACGAACCCGAACCGCCGGCTGTTGTTCTAACTCTAAACACATTTATATCTTCAAGCATCACATAACTAACATTTTTGGTTTTGTATTCATGTCCGTAAGTAGTTCGTAAGTATTATCTATCTGCCCACTTCCATGTTACTTCGACATCTGGCTGACTATCTCTTCCTGAAGCTTCCGTAATGTATTCTCACTCTCCAAACCCCTTTGAAGTCCTGGTTTCTCCTCACAGACTGACCAACTGGATGGCGAAATTCTTTTTACATTTCTCGTTCCACAAATATTTACAGAGTCATCAATGCATGATTGAGTCAGTACGATGTAATCCAAAATGCACGGAACCTAACCTAGTCAATACTACCACGGAGTTTGGAGTGTTTGAGAGCGCCAACAGTTACCAGTTCGCATAGAGTATTTCACCGTCAATTCGCTATTTTGGACACAAAACATCATACCTCTACTTGGAGCGGAGTATTTTGGAATCCCAAACCCTCCAGCTAGAAGAGGATTTCTCGGCCGGATCTGGCGACTTCACCAAACCAAGAACATAGTTCATACATTGTGAACAGTTTCTCAGAATTTCTTGTGGGTATTTTTGCATGGTAGACCCTAGACATGCATAAGGTGCATTCACTTTAAACGAACTTTCAACCGTTCTCTCCGTATTCCGTCTACTCTCCAAAACTCGAATTCCGAAATCCATCGTCTTGCCGTGGTTTTGGTTTCTTGTGGTAACTTAGATAGGCACTTACGCTACCAGCCTTGTTTGGCTATTTGCCTCATCCCACCTGAACACACCTCGGTCTATCAATCACACACGGCCTCGTCACCAAACAATTTGGTATAACTCCTGCAGCTTTTCGTATCAGTCGTTCGACTCAAACCAATCCTTACAGTGAGCTTTAAGGGAAAATAGTTGACAACAGCTCACCAATCATTGTCAAGTCTCATACAAAGTGCTATTCATTTTTTCGGCGAAAACCATGGGTGGGCAGGTGACGTTCGCTTTTTGCTGCCTTGGCATTTGACAACCGTCAGTGCTCTTCCGCCGTTTGGTGTTCTACGGTGCCTTCTTAATCGTGTCTTCCGACTCTCGATGGATGCTTGTCAATAGCAAGTCTACACACCAAGCCGAGCAACTGCTTCAAGTTGACGGTCGGCTGTCATCTTGCTCGTGTAGACAGTTCTGTTCAGTTGGTCGCCAAGTCTGTGCGCATCCCACCTTAGACAGTGACAAACGATCTGTACGGCAGCGTGACCAAATTGGAGTTCGATGGGGGACTGGCTTTGGGGTGGGTGCATTGATTAGGAGGCGAGTGTTGGCACACAGGTAGAAGCTGTCATTCGGACTTTTTCTCAAGCCCAAACATTCAGGAAACGTTCAATCAGGAAACACCCCAACTTCACACACACACACACACCAAATGGCTGTTACCAAGCTTACGTATGACATTGGTTGAGTGAAAACAGTATTCTACGTCGATCTTGAGGTTCTACCTGATTTCGAATGAAAGATTCATTGTCTGGTATGACACAACGCTTTGCGTAGGCTGGCGAGATATATCACAGTACACTTTAACCAATGAATTTGAGCAGCATGCACCTTTGAAGAAATAATTTGAAATTGGTTTTTTAATTAAATATACGGTAATATCAGTAATATCACACCGCGACAGACAACCTGAACGGTGATCACTTCCTAGCGAAACTCGAATAATACTTTTCTGAGACACAGAAAGAGGTGACGTGCAACAGATATGGATTTGTTCCTAGAAATTCTTCGAAAAGTTTTCAACTACCTTGTGAGTAGTGTGGTGTGTAAACAAAGTGGTATCTCGATTACCAGCGGAAAAGCTGAGGTGACGTTCGTACAGCAACATATCTAGTTACATAGCAGCATAAAACAAGGCAGCCGGCTAGCAACAATGACATTTTGACTGAGTGTGACTTTCCAGTCTGTCCATTCCTCCGTGGCATTTTAGAACCGTTTGGTTTAAAACTATTCACCACCGACCAGCTGGTCTTCAAGGGATAAAGTCTTTTCCTTCAGTGTGAATGAACATTGTTCCCTTTCCGCTTATCATTCGACCTGATCTTGTTCACAGAAATCTGTCCATCAAACGAGAGAATAGGTTCCGTTTCCCGAATCGTACATGTATCCTTGTGAAGACCATGGCAAGCAAGCAGGTGAGTTGGTCTTATCATTCCTTATCTAATTGTGACTCGAACAGCACAATCTCTACTGGTACAACACAAGAAAGCAGTTCAGTGTTGGAAGAAATACCACACGTTTCTGTGAGATTTTTCAAGCCCCCCCCCCTCCGCAACAGATAGACTGAAACACGATTGACTCCATTTGAAATTGTGATAAATCTGAAAAATTTTTAAGCCACCGTCTCTGTGAAAAATGTTGTCCACTGTGGTTCGATTTCGCTTGTAGATCCCAACCACACATGACTCCGTGGATTTTATACGTTAACTTCATGACAGGTGGTCATGCAATGCTCATATGGATGTTTCAGATAAGAGAGGAGAACGTCAGATTTTTTGTCCTTTCATTCAATTCGTTCGGCTGCGTTCCATTCTCATAAAAGATGATGCAGAGAGCTAGACATGAAACTCCAATTTGTCCGCCACTCAGCACTAGACTGCAACCAGGATTATTGAGGCCTTGGGAATCAAAACAGCGGACAGATATTCACGAGCTTCTGGAGCAGACCCTGTTGCGCGAACGTGTTGAAAAGAACCAACCAGTCAACAGAATCGAAAGCGCTCTTAAAGTCAAGAAAAGTCAACACTGTAGGGCACCTATACGCATGCCACTGTTCTAAAACGTGACGAAGTGTGAGGATCCGCACAGCCCCTTATCGGTGGGAATCCTGCTTACTGTTCTCGGGTTTCATTGTCACAAGCCTTTGGAGGACAGAGTAAAGTAAGCAACCAAAAAGCCTGGTTGCAAAAAAAGGTCAACTCATTCTTCTATGATTGTCCCATTCACTGTGACTGCCTGTTTTGAAAATACACACCACAGTTGACTCCTTCCAAGTTGTTCGAGGTGTCGACCAATCGGTCAGAAAATCACGGACCGAGGATTTTACCTCCATCTTTGAACAGAGAGGCTGGAAATTCGACAGGACCAGTATCCTGTTAGCGCTTGAGAGACAAAATCATTTGCTTGTTTATGAAGCCATCAGGGCTTCCAGTTTCACTGTTCAGGACTGCATCTGGAATCCAACTGAACAGTTATAGTCGGCTGGTTGAAATGTTCTTAAACGTGTTAAGTCCAGCGCTTCAGGTGCTTTTCTTTCTTGCGGGTACGTGCAACTTTTTCGCTCAAAGGACGGTTCTTTGAGACGTATATCCCCAGATGTTCTTGTCTCATCCTTCTCTTTGGCCTTCTGGAGCCACCAGACTTTTCGATCCGTGCAAATGCTCTTCTCATCTGAAGTCACACAGTTCGTCTGGTGGAATTGTACTCTCAACCAGGTGGAATGCAGGTTCGAGCTTTGAGAAATTTTAGTGTTGCTCAAGATCCAGTAGTTGGGTGGTTTATTTTACCAGCAAAGCGCTGCAGGTTTTCGAACACTACGTTGCAGCAGGAGTCAGTACCAGAAAACATCTTGTCCGAAAGGGAATTCGGTAGGTAGCTCTGGCTGACTTGTTTCACATTAGGGTGCAAGAACTTCTCAAGTGCCTGGCGAGGTGTGCGCACACTAAACTCTCGTGGAAAACGCGAAGAGAAGCCGGAACGAACAGGCACGTGATCCGATCATACTCGGGTGTTGCAGACCAAGCGACAGTCCCTAAGTGACTTAGGCCAGCAATTCCAAACGGCAATGTGGTCTATCCGTGCTACAGGTTGACTAGCATGCGGAAGCACCATGTGACCAACTGACTTCAGTTGTTTAGGAAGTTAGCACCGCACAGAAAGTCTGTGATCACATAGATGTAGCAGGCGCTCTCCCTTTTTTGTGTTTCTTCATTCCACTTCAAGACAACCAGCCTTCTAAGCTTCTGGATAACCCAGTCTGTCCACTTGAGCATTCACATCTCTCTCAACCACAACAATATCGCCCACCCTTCATTCCACTTCAGGACAACCAACCATCTAAGCTTCTGGATTACCAAGTCTGTTCACTTGAGCATTCACATCTCCCTCAACCACAACAATATCGCCCACCCCAAAAAAGCGGCGTAAAACTGTTTTTGAACGTATGAGATATGCAGTCTGTTGGGGTGTAGACCAATTAGATGAACAGGCAGTGATTATTGACTCGTTCACGCGATACTCCCACGGAGTTTGCCAAACAAACTGCATAGAGGCAACTCTCAGCGGCCAGCCATTCAACCGAAAACCATTCAGCTCGATGGCTTATAGAAATACCAGCCTCAGTGGAACCAAAAACAGCGTTTTCTCGATCACCAGCAAGCCGATGGAGAGGACAGTTCAATGGAGGGGACAGTTCAACAACTATACTTGAGTCTTCTATCCTCGTTTCAGGCAGACAGTTCAGTGTGCATGCAGGAGCAATCCGTTTTCCAGATAGTTTCAAAGTGAGGACGTTAAAGACTGCCAGATGAACTGAGCCTTGGGATTTGAAGAATGATTTCAGTGTCTGTGGCCGTAGTAACCGAGTTAGCTGTAGAGATTGCAGCTAACAGCAACGGATCGCATGTAACGGTTCTTAAGAATGGACCCAGCGAGATCCCGCGAGCAACCGGATGAACATAACAGGAAGGGTGAAAGGTAAAAAAAGGCTTCAGCAGTGGCTTTTTCGACCACACCCTACTGTGTGCAGTGATTAATCCAACCCAGCGTTGTATGACTACTTGTATTTGAGACTATTTGTAAGCACGTAATTTGTGATTGTAAGTGGGCTGGGATATTGTCACGGAGTCCAGACCTAAGCAGGAGGACAATAAGAGTCCTTAACTAAAGGCATCGTGGACTGAATTAAGAGCGTCAGAGCACTCTGAATTTTTAAAGAACAACTTTCGTCATAGATTCCAACCCTAACCCAGGTGATGACCATTCACTGATCAGGCCGGTATGACGGGAGATCTTAGTGTATCCCAGTGCGTTATGAACAAATCATCACAGCCTGGTAATGTCCAGTCTCTTCGTGATGAAAGCAATGACTGTGATTCACTCTGTATTTGTGTATCTTCTCCGCAATGGTCCTCAATTATTCGGAACTCAAAAGTATAATATTCAATCATTCTCCATCAATTTTTTTTCCAATTCCTGATAATTCAGAACTTGTATTATACTCATTGATTAATGGTCCCAACAGGGACGAGAAAGCTTAACAGTGCTTTCGAGTTTTACAACCTGGATATTCTTGGTCTTTTAGAAGTTGTGGGGTATTGAATTTCACCGAAATCGGCAGCTACTCGGAGGAGCAAAGACAATTCTGAGAATCAAGTCATTTGAACCTCTAGAAGGAGAATTTTTTCAAAAAGGTACCTTGAATCATCAATTGACTGAGAAGGAAGGTAAACTAGAATTTTCTGGTGGAACAGTCACTCTTCGGAAGGGCTGCCTAAAATTAAATTTTTTTCTGGTGGGTGACTTTTTGTAGTAGGTGGGTGACGTCATAGCGGCCCGCGGACAAGCTGATTCCAATGACTGTCGTCAGTTGGGACTGTTTGTCCCCACAATCGTAAATAGACGAAGGCGTTCAAATCACGGTATATATATATATATATATGTATGTATGTATATTGGTTGTTGATTAGGTAGCTTTTGATCTGTTTGCCGAGCTTGGTTGTTAACTTGCAAACGTTTCGTCTTCTCATACGAGAAGGCATCATCGGTGCGCAGTTGGGTGGGTACCTCCCAACGTGCGTTTAAGGCTATCTGTTATGCTATATAAACGTACGCAGGCAAACAGAAAGTGCACACCCAACTGCGCACTGGTGACGCGTCTCCTCTTGTGGTGACAAAACTTTTGCAGGTCAATTTCCAAGGTCGGTGAACAGATCAACAGTCACCTGATCAACAACCAATAGGATTCACCCGAGCTACGAATCTTTTGACACATTATCAACGATATATATGTATAAGTTCCCAGGAGTTCAGGGTATTCTTTGTATGGGCAGTGTACGACCTAACCTCATTGCAACTACTTTGTCCTTGTGAAAAATCGCACCCCTACTGTGGGCAGATTAATATCCCAGAAGGATTGATTTTCTTTCTCTTTCTCTGAGTGCTGACGAAAGCAAGGAATAAATATATCCCCAAACCATCCATTTTGCTGGAAGCCCTTGAGGCTGATGCTATGGCCTGAGTTATTTTTTACAGCTTCCGGGAGATGCTAAGCGACAGAAGCTTCCGAGTTTTTGATAAATCATCAGTGACCCGAAAAGATATGGTGCGCTATTTTAGTAATCACGGTGGTTTCTCCACTGTAAGCTTGTTCGATTAGTCTGATACGACTAAGAAACTTCAGCCATGTTCGACTTCCGGTTGCATGGGACTGTAAGAATACGCGGTGTTGTGGCGCATTTTGTAGAACAAGGCCTGATTGGCTAATGTCCTTCTATTGTCAGTGTTTTTCGACAATGAAGGTAAGAGCGAACGCTGTGTTTTGTCTCAGTGTCCGCCAATAATCAAGGCTTAGTTTCATACTTAAGAAGCTGGGCGAGCCCATAAGAGTGCACCTGTGTACACACTTTCAACCGTTTCTGAAGCATTTTGCAATGAATGCTTCAAAAACGGAGTGCTTTGACGCATACAATCGCAGCTGTCTAGTTGCCCTTCGATTAAAAAACCAAGTATCTATTAACTCTCGAATGTTTTCCTCTTCTGACTGAATAGACGTGTCTTCAACAAGTCTGTCCGACAGAAATTCAATCCAATTCACTTGGGTTGCCGTAAAATCTATGCACACAATGTAAACCCGTAAACATTTTCAGGATTTAGAATAGGATGTTCAGTGATTGTTGAATTTTCTTCAACAGGAGGTAGCATCATGACATCCAAGATACGATAAGACACTCCTCCATGTCGGTTCAAAATTCACGTGTGTTGTACGCTGATATTCCTCAAGAGTGATGTTGTTCTGCCTAAGAGTTAGTCGATACCGATCAAAAGGAAACAAGATCTGATATCACCGAATATACACTCATTTGCAAACTACTTTGGTTTTTCGAAAGATTCACCTAGAACCCAGCTGAATCTCCAGTTTGCGATTATCTCAGTCAACTGAATGTGCTGCAACAGGCCGCCTCATGTTTCAGTCGCTACGATATTCGAGATATCGCGGTACATGTATATCGTTGTAATGTACCATTCATAAGGTTGCTGAAAATCCGTCGACAGCCCACGACCGATTTCGCCCTTTTTAGGGCTCATCAGGTAGACGCAGTCCCCGGGTTTCCGTTAACCTTATGTTCTACTTGGAACCAAATTGCACGGAATCAGCGAATATACACTCATTTGCAAACTAATTTGGTTTTTTGGAGAGAATCACCTGGAAGCCAGCTTAATCTCTTGTTTGTGTTCTCAGGCAACTGAATGTGCTGCATCACTCGTCGTTAGATGTTAGTTTTCTGTTGATCCGTTTCACCTGTCTCCCCCTGATCCTCTGCCAGTCAGCAACCTCTACCACCGAAATTGACAGCCTACAATAGTTCATGCTTCTTGGTAGATTAAAACGGGTCATCGGTAAGCACCAATTGGTCAAACCGTTCGGCATTCAAGTGCTACAGAATGATCGACCGTGGATTTTTCACGAAGAGTAACAATACTGTCCGGTCGTCAACTACATAATCAACCCTAACGTTGTCGCATTTCGATGTTAACTTTCTGAACTAGCTGAACAACCGGTTTAAAGAAAGCTGATAGGATAAATGAAAAGCCATAAATAGGTGCTTGGCGTTATTATTTATGACAGCACTTTTATTCCAAGCCTAGCTTGGTAACGGACCTAGCGAACCGAACTGAACAGTAGATATCTCAGGCGAGTTCTCATTCTATGCCTTATTATTTTGAGAACGTTTGCACAATCTATTCTCAACCTACTCCACAAGTAAGATCATCATGAATTATTTCCTCATCGTGTATGCACGGTTATCTTTGCCATCATTACTGATATTGCATGTAAACGGAGTCGCACTACACTAGGGGGGGGGCTATTCTCAGTTGGTATGGCGAACCAAAAGAACAGTGGGTTTGCGAGCGAGCGAGGGAGGGTGGAAGGGATAGGGAGAAAGAGAGAACACCACTTAGCCATACAAACGTTTATCGGTGTAC
>NW_008751827.1:1033459-1042031 GCF_000715545.1 Opisthorchis viverrini | reverse complement strand
TTTGGTTTTTCGAAAGATTCACCTAGAACCCAGCTGAATCTCCAGTTTGCGATTATCTCAGTCAACTGAATGTGCTGCAACAGGCCGCCTTATGTTTCAGTCGCTACGATATTCGAGATATCGCGGTACATGTATATCGTTGTAATGTACCATTCATAAGGTTGCTGAAAATCCGTCGACAGCCCACGACCGATTTCGCCCTTTTTAGGGCTCATCAGGTAGACGCAGTCCCCGGGTTTCCGTTAACCTTATGTTCTACTTGGAACCAAAAGATCTGATATCACCGAATATACACTCATTTGCAAACTACTTTGGTTTTTCGAAAGATTCACCTAGAACCCAGCTGAATCCCAGTTTGCGTGTTCTCAGGCAACTGAATGTGCTGCATCACTCGTCGTTAGATGTTAGTTTTCTGTTGATCCGTTTCACCTGTCTCCCCCTGATCCTCTGCCAGTCAGCAACCTCTACCACCGAAATTGACAGCCTACAATAGTTCATGCTTCTTGGTAGATTAAAACGGGTCATCGGTAAGCACCAATTGGTCAAACCGTTCGGCATTCAAGTGCTACAGAATGATCGACCGTGGATTTTTCACGAAGAGTAACAATACTGTCCGGTCGTCAACTACATAATCAACCCTAACGTTGTCGCATTTCGATGTTAACTTTCTGAACTAGCTGAACAACCGGTTTAAAGAAAGCTGATAGGATAAATGAAAAGCCATAAATAGGTGCTTGGCGTTATTATTTATGACAGCACTTTTATTCCAAGCCTAGCTTGGTAACGGACCTAGCGAACCGAACTGAACAGTAGATATCTCAGGCGAGTTCTCATTCTATGCCTTATTATTTTGAGGACGTTTGCATAATCTATTCTCAACCTACTCCACAAGTAAGATCATCATGAATTATTTCCTCATCGTGTATGCACGGTTATCTTTGCCATCATTACTGATATTGCATGTAAACGGAGTCGCACTACACTAGGGGGGGCTATTCTCAGTTGGTATGGCGAACCAAAAGAACAGTGGGTTTGCGAGCGAGCGAGGGAGGGTGGAAGGGATAGGGAGAAAGAGAGAACACCACTTAGCCATACAAACGTTTATCGGTGTACCGTTTCCGTTCCACTTAGCAAATACACTTGTAACAACTGACATTCGGTACTTCTTTCGAACTGGTCGAGCTAATGGATGCCGAAAAAATGTGAGGAGGGCGAAGATAAGTGGGAAAAGATGGTTCATGTGATGGGGCGAATGCTGCAAGTACAATTTGGAGAAACGCACAGGCCCAGTGACAGTTGCACCTCCATGCCAGATTCCTGATGAGCATCGGTATGAAAGTGTCTCAGTGCGTGTGTGTGTGTGTGTGTGTGCGCGCGCGCAAGCGTTTGTTTGAGTCTGTTGATTCATGGGCTGAGTACAATTAGGATATCGCTGTCGAATGCCAAGCAGCCGGTGATGTAGCTGCCATTAGCAGCAACGAGGCTGGTTCTATTCACAAGTGACCATCTCGATAAGTTTTCCTATTAATGCGGATGATTGAATATATATTAGTGAGAGAAGAAACCAAGCGAATGCTTCTGTGCGGTTTCAAATACAGAGTAGCGTTAGTTCGACGAACCCAGTGCTTCGGTACGTTTACAAAAGCACAATCCAGGCAATGATTCACACAATTTTGAGGAGAAAAACTCTGAAATCTCTGAAATCACACAAGACAAAGGTCTATTCATTGTTGAAAGACGATAAACCACCTTTACAACTGTGTCCCTTGTTGTCGTGAAGAGATTATCGCACGGATTTATAGGGAGAGCTGAAATTAGCACGCGAAAACCGCCCAGCTCTCTGCTACTGGGCCAGCAGGTTATTTTTCTGTTGAAGAACATAGCCTTAGTGACGTGATATAATTTCACTCGTCCCCAGATTGATGACTTCTCAATGCCCGCAACTTGTTGGCTGATTTCGTTTGACAGCAGGGTCCTTACGCGTGTGACCTTAACTTTCAGGGTCTGCCCACACCAGATCACGCAACACGGATTATTTAATTGTAGAAAAATGAAAAATTCGACCTACACAACTTGTGGGTAGTCAGGCTGTCTAATCGACTTCATTCCCTTCCGACAAACTCAGTACTGAGAGTAAAAGGCAGGGTGGTCTTTTCAAATCAAGCGGAACCTATGAGTTGATTGGCTGAGTTCTCACAGTCTTAGCTAGCCGGCCCTTACCGAAGCCATAAGAGTTTCACATTCACTTTTCCAGAGGATCACGTTGGTGTTGAAATTCATTTGTCATTCCAGCCGACTGGAAATGTCAACTAAGACAAAGGTAGATATGGGTGTTTAAAACGTTGTCGGTTGGTGCAAGGGGCAGAAAGTCACTCGGAAATCTTTGCGCGATAAGCAGAGTCAGTGAGATTGCTCAAAGGTGCATGAGTTATTAACGGACATGTATTAGATACAAGTTTTGTCGTTTCAAAGAAGGAGCCAAGTATGACCTTGAGAAACAGACAGACAACTAGTGAGTGGAGTACTCAGGCGTGAAAAAGAACAGGATACCTATTCTTCGCCCCAATGAAGTCCGTGAGTTAAACAGTCTGATGCGGTTTAAAATCACTGCGTCTTACTGACAATATATGCAGAATGAGCAGGTGTGTATCGATTTATCAGGTTTTCGAAATTCACGTTGACTAAGAATGGGGTGTAGCAGTGGATCACTTTCAAAGTTGAATCGTGCCGGCTTCGAACCTTCTTAGTTTCTGAGAAAGTCGAGTGTTCATATTAGAAGTAAAAATTGAGCTGTAAACAGTCTGGGTTTTTTTAAACCAAGATTTGTAGATGCTACTACTAAGAAAACGTTTTTCAAAGTCAATGAGCTCAGGTACTCTTAACGCCTATTAAGAACTACAACCAAAAAATATGAAATTTTATATTAATGTCATGAAGAGAATATTGTCTGTCATACTTCAGACGAAAGGTGGGAAGCCCTTCGATGTGGAGGCGCTTTTTGGCCGACACGGGCTAAGCGGTTTCAAGCTATTAGACACGAAAAGTCAATGAGCTCAGGTACTCTTAACGCCTGATCAGTTCTGCCTCTCGTGATGCTTAACCTATTAAAAACTACGACCAAAAAATATGAAATTTAATATTAATATCATGAAGAGAATACTGTCTGTCATACTTCAGACGAAAGGCAGGAGGCCCTTCGATGCGGAGGCGTTTTTGGCCGACACGGGCTAAGCGGTTTCAAGCTATTAGACACGAAAGTGAAAGGTAGACATACTCAGGTGTCCTCGTGACCTTTCCTAGACGTTTTTTTGGGATTGGTTAACAATGAACAGGCAGCGTTAAGCGGTTCCATGGCTTCCCTACTGACCTTTCATGAGATACAGGGAGAGTGCTTTGACACTTGACCAGATACTACTCACATGTTTCATCAGTAATAAATAACGTTACACTGGGACAACTGCGGAGTCAGTCGGACTTGATGATCACGTGGTGAAGGGAAGGTTATAATGGGCTCATACTCTAACTGAAACTAGTGGGCTTTTTATGCTCAGAAGGCTTTATTCAGCAAGGTAATACTGAGTGAACTCTTTTCCAATACGATGAGATGGGACCTTATCATGATGTGGCGATTTGTGTACCTTTGTGAGGCACCGAACTATCCTCAGGGTTACACTTTTACAGCCACAGTTTATTAAACCAGTTTGTTTAGTGTATAGAGGTCCGACAAATGCAGTCTCTTGGACTCCATTTTGGGGGCTGGAGCATGCATGGCGACTTGTTCCATAAAAAACATATCTGGGCATCTGGCATCTGGGCTGTTTGTATTCAGGTTTTCAGCTAAAGGTTTAGGCTGAGGACCTTAATCGTCCTCTTGTCTAAATTCGACCGCCCTGAAAGTATCCCAGCTCGCAAACAACCATGAATGTGGCTGAGCAAACTCATTTGCTCGAACAGCCATTCGATCGACCATTGAGGTGAAGGATGTATTGAATTCAAAAATCTCGTTATAACACACAGTAGAAAAATGTGACCATTCTTCGGTTTTGGTCTCCTCAAACGCCACTGCATGGTTTGGCTATCGACAACAAGCCTCCCACCGAATGGAAAAAGTTCATCCTTATCTAAAACCTCCAAATTGTTGCTCATGTGTAATCCCAAAATCCCAGCTGAGTATACTACAAACCTTTAGTTTTATTGTATTTTTATTCTGTCGGTTGTTCCTCCCCCCCCCCCAACATGGCCCTTCTGTTGGCCATCAAACAGTGGTACAAATGGTTTCCCTCAGATGATTTCAAATTGTTTCCCTTGAAAGCTGTTGTAGACCACAGTTTTCTTAATGCCTTCTTAGTACCGTGAACCCGAGTCTGGATAGTCGCTTGATAGCCTGATGCGCCTAGCCAAACCAGAAAGCCAATGAACGTGTGAATCAGTTGATCTTTTTGGACACTGCCACGTACAGGTGTGTCATGTGCAGCTGAAAACGCGCAGTCTATGAAGGTCACGTGGAAAGTTCTTGGCGGGCCAAACGTCATACTAGAAATAAAAATTATCCATCAACGACCAGTGAAGAACACTCAGTTAGATCTGTCTCAGCGAAAACGGTCATTCCGTTGGCAGTTGTGTAGTCCAGTTCCTTTCGGGGCTGGTTTTCCTAATAAAAATCGAATCCCGTGCCCCTTGATCAAAGGTGACTTTAACGTATTCTGTCTTTTCTAGTGGATGAACCCAAGGCTGTGAGCAAAGTAAGCTTAATGATGCTTTAAAATGTTCGAGATGGCTTAGTGGTTAGGGCACGAACCTACTAATCAGAAGGTGGACGTTTTGAAACCGACCTTTGCATGTTGATTGATCTTATTTAGGCTTAAGCAACCTGGCTGTATTTCGGCCCTCGTAATTCCTTCGAGTGGCATGGCAGCTGGGCGTCGAAAGAGGGCTACAGCTAGACCGCTTTTCTGCAAATACATATTCTTGTCATCATGTTTGCTTCAGTTAAATGCTGTTGTGGATTTTCTTCTCCACTCTGTTAACTCCTTGATGTGAGTTGGAGTTTCTGGGATTCTCTGAGGTCTTTCGAATAGGTAGCTTCTTGATGAGATCCACTTCATGCTTTCATATTGCATAGAGACAGATGTGGAATCGGTATCTAATCAAAATTTTCTGTGAACCAGTGCAATTGCAAATATGAACTACAAAAGCTAATTTGTTCGCAGTCGGGAATCGTATTCACAACATAGAGAGCTCGGCAAAACAATCCCCCTTCTTGACTCACAAAATTAAATTGAATAGCTTCATCAGTGATGGTCTGAAAGTCACGTGTTTGACCTCTGGTTTAAAGTGAGCTTACATCCGAAACGTTCTGATGCTAAAATAAACGAAGGAAGTTCAGAGATTTGAACTTGCGTCTGAACTACCAATTTCATGAGGTTAAGTACTTACTCAATACACTTCGTCCATACGATACTACTTACATTGTTTACAGGGACCCGTGGACCACTTACCAGGAAGGCCTGGTTTCAGCATTCCCATCCATGCTGTTCTCTACCTGGAAATCTCTCTAATATATGCACCAAACTTGGAATGATTTAGGTGGAAACTCTGGGATTAGGACCTAAGGACAGGAAACCAGTGACAGGTTGCCCAACTGTATTCCACCTCATCATAAGCAGTGACATGACGAGAAAAACTTCGCGGCACGAGACGGCCTCTGCGCAGCAAATTCCGTTGGAGATCGTCCAACGGTCCAATCAAAATCATGACTTGGATGGATATGCCATTGACGATACACAAAATAAATGTCAGCTTAGTATCTTAGTGAAAAAAACTTCGCTGCGGGGTTATTTATTAGAAAATGCCAAATGACCGGTTACAGACCATTGGACAGGAAAGCAAAACTCTCATTTGCATCTTATTTACAAAAACTGGACATCCATGTTGTACTGAATGCGTCTTCTTGAACTTTCCTGGATATTCATTGACTTCAATTGTTCATCGCTCAAATCCAAGCAAATGTTACAAAGCGACTCCACAAATTCCGCAACAGATCTCCCTTTTCAGTGGACGCAAAGCGAATTTAGAAGAACAAAACATACTACTCGCATGCCTCCCCATCGATAGTATCACCGTTACATTAGTAGCTTAGTAGCTTTATTGAGTAAGTTGAGAAGGGTTCATCAGCTGAGCAGTGGCTTGATGCTACCCTGCCCCAACGACTATCTGAGTGAATTGTAAACATGGTTAATTTCAGTGACCTAGTTGCTTCTATTTCAGAAAATATCTATGACAGGGATGAATTTTCTAGTTAGATCAAGGCTGTGAATCGGTAGCAGTCAGACTTACCGGCTACGTGTTTTTCAATTCATCAAATCAGTGACTCAGTTCTGTGTCTAGGTTTTCTCTGAATAGTGGACCCATCCCACGGCAATCCAGTGACAGTTGCCAGAATTGGGTAAGCCGGCAACCCCAAATCGGGTATTTGATGGGCGAATATCAATTACCGAAGAAAGTAAACACATCTAGACCGTCTCTGTCGCCTCCCGTTTCTGTACAGCCGTTGGTTGACTCCCAGAAAAACACGGACCTAGAGTGTTACTCTAAAATATGTAGGACGGGTCAGCAATTACTTCATCTCTGGTATGATCGTATGACGAAGAAACCAATCCTAGTTTCTCTATACTCCGAACTTTGTGACGTTTTCCAGAAATACACCCATTTGGAAATCAATTTGGTTTTCACGAGAGAATCAACTAAATCTCTCGTTTATGAAGAGTTTTCAGCGACCTTGTGAGTAGTTTCCTCTATGACGTTTTATTACACGCCGCACTCGTACACTGTGGTTGATAAATTTTCAACCTGTTGTCCTATAAGCACTCTCTTTCATGTGTTTTATCTGATGTGGACATGACGCGGAGTCTATAAGTCGGCGGTTCGGAGTTAGATGCTGGTGGGTATGTTGCCAAGATGAAATGGAAATGAACTTTTTCAAGTTTCAATGGCACACCAACGTAGAAATGAAAATGTTTCAGGTTTTCAGGTAAGAATTAAGTAGGCCGAAAATACGAAAAGCTGAACAGCAGTTTCATCTTTGCTTGGAACAATCAGCACTATGAAATTCACCAACTTCCATGGGGATGCGAAACCGCAAACTCAAACACGGTACCGTTCTGTCGCAAGTGTTTTTTTCGCAGTCGAATTCCTCCTTCAGTTCACACCGACCCTTCACAGGTTAACCGGCTTCCTGATTCTGGCGCCATGGCTAGCGAAAGTTGCACATGTTGCTGTTTGCGAAGGAATGGGTTACCTTGATGCATGCAATATTGTATTCGGCTCACCAATTTGCTTATACTGTCCCCTCGGCACGTGAACTGATTCGCACGCTACAAGTACACCCATTTGCACACCAGCTTGATTTAGCAGAAGACCTAATTGAATCCGTGCTGAATCTTCCAAGGGCTGTGCCTATCTGATGAGACCAAAGAAGAAAAGCGAAACTGAGCATGTGTTATCGGAGTGTTTTTAGCAACCTTATGGTTAACCTCCTTGAGTCGCAAACTAATTCCATCTCACTGTGGTGGTTTAGGGTGGGCATCTCAGAGGTGTTTCATCACTACTCCTTTGCTGTCACAAGTCATTTCTGCCGAAGCCTCCTAAACTTTGAAGACATCGGACACAAACTGATAAGAACGAAGGTGTCGTCTGATCACGAAGAACTCGACTACAAAAGGCTGTTTGCCCTTTCTGGTTGGCGGCAACTCAGAAGTTTGTATCTACCGGGCAGTTTTCCAGCCATGAAGTTGAAACCACGCTCTGTCTTTCTGTCAAACTAGCTCGTGGCTTGATAACCGGGCACCTCTAAGTTACGAGTTCTTCTCAGGAACGAACCATGGACACGTTGAAGTAAAGGAGAAGAGACTTGTTCAAGTATGCTGTACCCGAATGAATTCACTAGAGGGCCAAATCACCAACTTTCCAAAGGGCTCTTCCACAAATGAGGAACATTACAATGGGACGAAGTAGGCCAAAATCTGTGCCATCCCTAAAATAGCAAAAAGTTTTTTTTAAAAAGTCACCAGTCCTCTTGAATGTGTGAAATTGAGTTCTGCTTCAGTCACAAACAAAGGGGGGCTGTTTTGTCGTTTCGGCCATCTTTTTCGTTGTTTTCCCACCGAATTATAGTTGTCGGTGAACGTTTTGTCAGAAAATTCTGAAGTAAATAATTGGTCTACCAAAGTGAGTCTATTTTTCAATGTAAATACGCAATCATGGTCAATTTTAGGGAATAAACGCCCGGCGTTTCAAATTGCGAATCAAAAATGTAAATATGTCGGGGAAACAATAAAGGAGGACCACCTACCAGGACCCAATGATGAAATAGTGTCATCACGTGAACACTGTTCACAAGAATACTGTATGGAATACGGCGTCCCTCTCTGGATAGGTATTCATCTGGTCGCCTTTTGCAAAACGATACGGCTATCATCATCATCATCATCATCATCATCATCATCACCATCACCATCATCATCATAATCACCATCATCACCATCATCATCATCATCATCACAATCATCATCAT
>NW_008751827.1:953191-1033039 GCF_000715545.1 Opisthorchis viverrini | reverse complement strand
CATCATCATCATCATCATCATCATAATCATCACAATCATCATCATCACCATCATCATCATCATCATCATCATCAGTTCTTACAGCTGATAATGATAATGGTGATGAGCGTTATTGAGGCGCCACTGGGCCATGTCTGACAATGTATCTAGCCCCTGATGTGGTCAGTCTCGGGGTCCCCATCCAGGAAGACGGCACTGACTAGTGCAGCTCAGAATGCTAGTAATGGCTTTTACACTTCGTTGCCAGGTCATTGTTTGACCTTCCCTAGCTCGTTTCCACCCTTCATGTGGTTGTGCAAAAAGATTCCTTTGAGGGAGTCCGTCGATTGGCATACGCTGGCCAAACCAGCGCAACCTATGCAGTTTGATCAGTTCATCTATCGTGGGCAATTTATTTCTTCCAAATACCGTTCAACGTATTTCAGCATTGCTGGTCCCAGGTTCAGACAGACTGGGGCAATACTAAGAAGACCCCGATGGTCAGATATCGAAAGTCTTTTGACGTTTTCGGCGCACAGCGGCCACGTTAGGCAGAATTTCTATTTCGCCGTAAAATTTTACACACCCTTTTTCTCGGAAAATACCTATTCTAGTGAAACTACTCACAAGGTTGCTGAAAACTCTCCAACAGCCGACGACAGGTTTTGCCTTGCTTGAGGCTCATCAGGTAGGCGCAGTCCCTGAATTTCCGGCAACCTTATGTTCTACTATGTTCTAGTATTTGCAACTGATTCTTCGAGGAAATTATCACTTGTCTGCTGATCTGTTCACCAAGCTTGGCAGTTAACTTGCAGACGTTTCATCACCATTCGAGAAATCATCTTCAGTGCACTTTTGGATTTCTTCGGTTTCTGCTGTACGCTACATCCAAAAGGTAAGCATCTTCAAGTTGATCGGTAAAATACAACAGCTACTTAATTAGTGACATGTTGTTCGCATTAAGTTCGCTCTTTTCAGGTGCATGTAAAAACTTTACATTCAACCAGATTTCAGGCTTCATCAGAACTAATCGTACCACGCAGGTTTGATTTTTCATCTTTAAAATTTTCTACATACAAGTTTTATCGATTTCGAAACTACTAGTCGCGAAACACCCGCTGTCTTGTCTGTTATTTAGGTGGTGATCCTTTCTGTTTAAGAACGGCGACTGCATTTTCTCCTTCAGGATAGACAGAGGTCAAATTCATCCCTCTTTGAGCTTTAGAATGACAAATAAACTAACCGATGACCCTGAGGTCTGAATATATAATAGAATGGGCTCGCCCAATAAAAGTTGCATTCACTTGCCCGGCGTCGAAAAGTATGGTCTTCATATGCACTTGGGTTCTACTTGGACCTATGGTTACCACACGTTTAATCGATGGAAATCACTGTACCTGGTCACCGGCACCACTCATTTATCCTCCCTTTTATCAAGCAATAGAAAGTGGTGTTTTTGTTTGGAGTTTGTCACTGGTACAAATGGGTGTTTTTTTTTGACTTGGCAGGAAAGAACCCCTCCTTATTAGTAGACACTCCATGTTATCTGGTTAACAGTAATTTCTGGAATGGCAAAATTCATCGCCTTTCAGGAAGCATTTTCCCATTCTTCGTTCTATCGGACAGAATAGGTTGAGCTTAAGCAAATGGGGACACGACTCTATGTAAAAATGAAGCTGGATAATATAGCCACACTAAAAATTTAGTCGAGTCCCTCATTACAACCAGACGGGTTTGAGAGAGAACGCTCAGTTAGAACTAGCGGAAACTTGCGCCTACCTGTTGAGCGACAAGATCGACAAAAACGGCTATACGCTGTCTAGCATTTCACAGTTATCTTACTTATCAGTAGTACCTTCCTTGTTTTCATGTAAAGTTAAAGAAACAGATTTAGCGGTTTCTGTGTGTTGGAATACTGCAATTTTCGAAGAGGTGTACTAAATTTTCTTCGAGTGGCCATTACTCGAATCCCCTAGGCCATACCTCAGGGTTGCACAAATCACCAAGGCCCAATAAAGTGCGTAAAATCTTTTTGCATTATACCTCGTGTAACCCTGGTAACAATGCTAATAGTATGGATGAACTTGACACCTCAGCACTTAGTGTACACTTCCGCTCGAGTAAGGTGATGACACGTGTTCGCACGTCGAATGCATTTTGCCTCATCACACCAAAGGAATGCTTTCATAGGAACTGGTGGTTAAACTGATGGGTGTTCATTTGTCTCGCGTCTGTCTGAATAGCATTCAGCCAACCATACAATATCCTACCCCTTCTACTCCGTCAGATTGATACAGTTACCTGTCGTCAAGTGTTTTCGCTGATGAAATGTCTCCTCCTGCTCTCGCTCACAAATGGGAAGAACAAGTCCATCTAAATTCTCACCTTTTCTAATGCTTTCAGATGATTGACGTTATAAGGGTGAAGAGAGAGAGAGTGGTGTTCACAGGTTCACTGTGTGATTTTAGATGCACGGAAAACATTGTCTGTCTCAGAATCTCCATTCTCAACAATTCGCTGGATGGATAAAATGTCGTTTTGCTCCAATTGTCTTTCCATGTGTCTAGTGTTAAACGGACGCATATCTTTACAGGAACCTCATCCCTGATTGTTACACGAATTTAGTTTGGTTTGAGAATAGTTCAACTTTCCTCACGCCGTTTCGTGTTTTAGCTGGGTAAAGATAACCAGCAAGCCAGATTTGGTCTGGCTAAAATCGTGGAATCTATACAAAAAGGAAACTATCAAGAAATTTTATTTAGAAAACACCAACCGCTACAAAGGGCGGGTAGGATAGTGGTTTATCTTGCAAATAGTAAAACAAAATAATAATAATAAAAATAATATATCTTCCGGTACCAGTGCGAGTGTTATAATGCATCCACACCAGTCGGGAACTTAGTGAACTCGAGCACTCAGCAGCAAAGCATTTAATGCTGGCCAGGTAGGGGGGGGGGGTGGGTTAAACTGTGCACATCTGACATGCGAGGCAAGTGTGAACTCATTGTTCTACCGGCGAACGCTTGACTCGATTCATCACGTCTAAACACTCAATGGTATTCACGCTTGAGTGACGTGATTGGTTACAACGACGCAGTCACTGTCTCGGTTGTGTCGACCACGTGACTGGCCTGCAAAGACTGTCAGGTAGTGTTGGGCAAACCAGTCGTACCGCTCAATCGCGAATACGTTCGACTGTTCAGATACGTTCAGCATATGCTGGTTGGGCAGTGGAAACATACTCGCTTGGCATGTAAGTTCTCCCGGAGTTCAAACCCCTACACGGTCAGCGATATGCACCGCTGATGCCTGAACACTCATCATCATCGGTCGTTGCTGAATGGACTGCCCACCTGATCGTTCAATCAAAATTGGGTTTTTCTTGCCTGGGTGCCAGACTGCAACTTTGGTGTGGTTCAAGTGTCTCAGTAGGCTTTGGGCCGTGTAGAGTTATTTTCAAGAATCTGGCCTTCCTGATTTTCACCCACTTTAGCCCGCTGGACTTCGATACAGCGTACACACTAAGTATTCTGACATTTCTGTCCGTAAAACCATTTCTTTTCCACATTCCAAAACAACACTTTTCTACCTGCGGCTTGACACTTGTCTTGAAAGAACTGCCTTTTTGCTGAGGTCGTGGGGACGACTCACGAGGGGATCATACATGATTGTGTATTCTATTCAAAAATGTGGTGCATCTCTTGGGGGAATCCCGCAAAATAAATACTCTTACCCGGAGCTGGATCTGTTGTTTGACTGCCACGTTTAGCGATTGATGCCGTCAGCTTCAATATGTTATATTTGCTGATTCGCCAATCTGTCGTATCTGCTGTTGACCCGCTTCAGTCCCCACTGCCGGAAAAAAGACTCACAGAAGGGACTCACAACAGGTATATTCCGAACAAGCGATTGAGGGCGTGCGAGTGCGAGAGCTTAAGTTACAACGGGCCCACGCTATTTAAAGGAGACTTTCTGACATTGATCCAGGCTATCTGATAGGCATTAGTGAACACTCATCAACACCGATCGTGCCCCTGTGAAATGCATGGACGCTGATCACATTCTGTCGTGCTCCTCTGGCGTGTATGAACACTCATCGGCTTTTACTAGATTGATTGAATGATTGACTAATCTGGATGCTTGCCAGCTTTTTATTGAGGTTTTGGTGAAGTTTTATACTCTCGGTGGGTTCGGGCGTTCTGTGGGTACTTTCAGGAATCTGACCTTCCCGATACAATCAATCGCTATTTTAAGCGAGGCTCTCTTCTCTGAACCGGAATCACGTACAGTTGTCATGCCGACTAGAGATAAGAAAAATGAAGCCAAAAACTGACGCCATTTTTTCGTTTACTACTATACCATATTGGGCCTTGATAATAAGGTATACAATTTTGTAGTCATGACCACCGCAATTTTGGTAGCGAGCAGACTATTTTCTCAGATGATCTCCACCAAACTGTACTTTATGTCTCAGGAGTGGATCCGTAAGAGTCCGAGGGACAACGATGCCGAACAAGACTTGCCTTATTCGAGTGGTTCTTTAGTGAACACGTCATAAATTCAAGTGATATTTTAATTGGTATGGGATAACGGCTCCAGATCTGCAATCAGCTTGCCAACGTTTCACCCAGTTCGGTTTGCTTATCAAGTGGACTTGGTCCTCGGGATCTGACCTTAAGTGTCACCTGGTTAAAAAATCGTGGATTTCGAGGAACCCCATCCGGACTCTAGCTACTTTAACTACTGAACTATTGAACGTCTTCAAAAATGCCTTCTGAAGTGGAAACGCTTTCATAAAAAAATTCTTGGTATTCTTAAAGCTCTTTCATCCAAGATGGGTACTACGTTGAAACTAAAATTCCTAACACGACTGCATGAATAAGGTCAACCCATTTGGTTTAACCAAAACGGCAGATTCTTGCTGACTAAGCAGTAAAGATGTGTTCGCTTTGGAAGTGTTTGTAGAAGGAACATGCTAGTAATATATATACATTATCCATCTTAGAAGAATCATCCTGGAACACGTTTGGGACGTGCCAAATACAACTGATACCATATTTTTACATGTACCAAGTAAGCTTATCTCCAGAATGGTACCTTGCTTGCCTTCTTAGATTATCCTCGTTTGGACAGAGTGTTTTGCAGATTAACATTTCAGCTTACTCGTCAAAAACCCAATCACTCATGCACCAGGAGATCCAAGCTACAATTTTTTGCGCACGTCCGATTAGCACAACTACCTGTAGCATCAATCTGGTCACAGAAGCAGTAAGAGCTACAACAACAACAACAGCAGCAGCAACGTCAAATAACACGGGAATAACCATTAGGACAACAACGGATGTTTTCTAAGTCATTTTCCGGTGTTTATCTTGTTTCTGCCTGCATACATTCTGTGACGATTAATGCATGACTGAATCACACGTACTGCACCACAGCACAGCTTAGAATGGACCTGTGCCTAGTGAAGCGCAAGAAGGACAACATCCAGTTTGTAGGTTCTTCTGAGCATGAAGCGGAGCTGAGATCATCGCGATGGAATTGGGCATGGCCACTCCTGCCAGTCTTTCCACCCCAACAACAACGTGTCACTTAAAGTTAGCATCGTAAACTTGTCAGTAATTGAATCCTTGTTTTAAAGTAAATAAACACTCGGGGCTAAACCGTGAGTGTTTTATAATATATCTAACCACCGTTGTCATTACACAGACTACTTTTAAATGAGAGTAGTATTTATGGGTGATCGATTGGCAGTAGGTACACTACTTTAGTGAGAAATAGAACGGTGTGCTGAGAATCTTCCACGACCTGACTATGACCAGTGATCTGAAATTTTAAGCTTGCAACGAACCGAACGTTTAAAGGTAGCAAACTGGGCCTTTACTCTGGAATAACTGCGCAATGCTACTCGGCTCTTAAGAGTGGAACGTGTTCACCCGCCGTTAGGGGAGAAATTGAAGCGCAGGCTCTTCCCTAAATTTGACTCAGGAAATTAGTCGTCGTCAGAAGTGAATTTAGTTTAGGATTCCGAAGTGAGCCCCCTCCCCCTCCCCACGCAAATTAGAATGGGTCGCTTTTATAACTATTTGGACAGCCATATGACGTACCTCACAAGGTATCAACCTCGCCACAGTGACCTGTTTTGGCAGGTTTCGTTAGGTTCCACTTTCATTCCTCGTGACTGTGATTGGCCCCGTTGTTTCAGCAATCTCATTCATGGTTGCTAACGGCGAACAGAACTTCATTTCCGCAGGCCCATGGTGATTACCAGGTATCTATTTTATCCTCGTAAATTTAACTTTGAATGTAAACCTGATAGTTTAGCACCTTTTATTCACGAGCATCGTTCCAGGCATTCGCCCTGCGGAATAACTTGGCGGTTGTGATGACCAGACAATTTAGGCAGGGCTATTTTAACCCGGCGAACCTCATCAACTTTCTCCTGATCTTGGTCATTTCTTTCGAACTTTTATCATCTGTCCGTGAAGTAGTGATTCATGTCTAGAAATCTTAGCGGGGAGCGCTTGCTTCCCAGATTGTTGAATCTTTCTACTACGCTTCTAGCCATCTCAAAGCAGACGGCTCAAAGACAGTCTGGTAATCACTACACAACATCTTCCCTGTGGCTAACTTTGATTGAACCGGTTAGAAGCGCCAATCCTCGTGTGACAGGCTCTGCAGCGTGTGTTGTAATCTGAGGCTTCTTTGTGAATCATTACCTGCATCTATTCAAGTAGCAAACATATTTCTCTGGTTTTTCAAGGTTTCTTCGTGAATGAAAACTCTGTCAGTATTCAAGTATTAAGTTTATGGCTATTCTTCTAGATAAACAATGTGACTGGTGATGAGATGCAGAAACTCATCCAACAGCAGCCGTAACAGAAACTTGTTAAAAGTGACCAGACAGATGTCGCTGTGAGTTGAGATGCTATTTGTGGACTAACAGTGATTTAACCCAAAAGATGATTAGAATAAACTTGTTCGTTTCCCTAAGTCTGTGTTTGTCCTTTCTCCTTGTCAACACAGTGGACTAGGAATATAGATCACCGTGGCCACCTTGATTGACTTTCTTATTGATAGGCATAGACTTGCTTTTTCTGAAGGCAAGCTGTGGTTAGAAGGTTCTTCCCTGAACTACTTGTGACTGATTTATGGACAGCGAACAGTTTCTTTTGTAACTCACCGTCAGTGAGGTGGATTTTGGGAGCCATAGATAGGAAAATGTTCGTTAACCTCTTTGTCTACCCACATCAGCTTCTACCATTCAAGGATCAGGTCTGGAACTGGGCCGGCTGTCAAATCTAGAGCGTTTTTGAGATCTGTTTAGCTTGGAATACCACTTCCATCGAGGAGAAACGGCTGTATTCGCACCGAGTTCTAGAAGCTGAACTTAGTGAAGGGAAACCCAATCAGCGCCAATGATCCTACAGGAGGATATTATCCTAGGCTACATGGAACGTCTTCCCCGAAGAATAGTTTAGGTTCATACTGATTCGGATGCCAAGAGACTTGTGAGCGAGTGTTTTTGTACAGTGAAGATGGGTGAACCCGGTGTTGTTGAACCGTACTCACAGCGGGTGCTGAACGCTGTTGTGGTTCTCTGGGCGGCAGCTGAGGCAATGTGGGGCTTTTGCCCAGGACTCCCGCTCACATTTACCTGGCTAAAAGTGAAGAGAACACACTGGGTTTTGCTTCATTATGAAAATCCATCTATACCCTGGGCTCACTTATCCAAGTAATTAGCTTTGTCTGGTTGGCATTATGAATGCCCACCCGGTTTAGGATTTATGACGCTGCCATGGAAGTTTAAAACCATTCTGCTGAAAATGTATTCCATACTGAGGGAAAGTTAATCGCCTTCATAGCTCCATAATCGCGATAGCCCATATCACTCTGCTTATATATAAAAAAGGCCGGAGCATCTGATACTCTCGTGGCGTACCAAAGAAGGGACTTCATGTGGATCCCATCCTCAGCCTGATATGTAGCTGTATTTAGTATACAGAGCTCAAATTGAAAGGCCTATGTTGACTGTTCCAGAGAACATGAACTGCCACCTGATGATTGGTTTCCAGTTGATAATCTTGTAATAAACATGGGTTGAATTCACGGGCAAATAAAGAATTCTGACCTCTCAGTAAAATCACTTGGTTAAATCAGCTTACATATTGGAGGGATACTTCCGGATCACTGGTAGATCACTTTTGACCTGGGATACCAGTCGACCAAGGGGAACTTTCATTCCAACCACTGCGGTCTTACAGACCTCAGTTAGATCGATTTCATCGGACTGGAGGCGGCGACCACACTTTACACGTTTTTTCGTCACTGAAGACATGAAAGCTTCTGGTGGCAACGGAGTTTGTAAGTGAGTTCGGATGGTGAGTGCCTGAATGGACAGTGGACAGTGCCTGAGGACGGAAATCATCAAGTGAATACCACTCATATCCGATGACTGGAATACATCTTGTCAGTACATCCCACAGAGTATGAGCAAAACAAAATTATAAGTCAGCTCTGATGAGATACTGCGGGCGTTCGAGTATTTGACTACTGCTGAAAAGTGGCATCCTTTGCTTGCTTTAGTTTACCTTAAGAGTCACTGTCATTGTTATCACCATGGCTGACAGGAATGTCTCAATAAGGCCGCTTAAGTGCATAACAAAGTTCGCCTTACTCTAAGGTTCACAAGTGCATGAGAAAGTGCCATCGAGTTCAAACGTAGGCAAGAGAAGCACAGGGTTCACAACCAAAACTATCGACCAAACACTCCGATCACAGGGCAGTGATACTATGCGCAGAACTACCGGAATACTCCCACCTTTGGGCAACAAATTCCCACACTTATTCCACCTATCAAACCGGAGGGCTATAAGGCCAGGTTTGTCGAACTTTCGTCTGTTGGCCAAACTGATAGGACAGTGTCTTTGATGTCACATAGGCACTGTCCAATACAACTCAGTGGATCGATAGAGTAGGCGAACTTTCGTACAACGATACGATACGGTTTCTCTTTCATAAACCCTGTCATTTTTATGGAAGTGTTTTTTATTTTGGAGGACAGGCAATTCCGAAAGTCCCTATTACTGCCCAGCAGGAGAGAAAGAACAGAAAGTGAGGTGTATACTGGCGATTAGTATGTAGAATCAACAAGATTTGGCTAGTTGAAAACGGTTGATCAGATGAACAATTCTGTACAACAAAATTGGATAGAAGGGAAGCCACCATAGTTGTACTATCAGAAACGCGGTTCGGCTAATCACGCTGGAAAAAGTCGTCCACACATTGGGGTTTCAATTTTTCCGACCCTGTGTAGTTTGGAATAGTTTTCGGATTATGGTTTAAACGTGATTACACACATCATCATATCCCTCCGAATTGAATTATCCATCAGCCAACTGTTCCATCCAGTTTGGATTTTTGAAAAACTCCGGGACTGGTTGATCCATGCGAGCAATGATTTTGTAGATTGGTTTTTTCCAAGATTGCTCCGTGTCCTTTCCTGTCATGAGTGCGTTGAAAAACTCGCGCAGAGTTGCTTCGACCACAATTCGAAAATGGTCGGGTACCTGAATAACGGGGAAATGCAGGTGGACACAGTTGAGACCCAATAAGGTCTGAAGTACAACATGGCAAGTTAGGAAGCTTCTATTACTGCGGGGAGACTCTACGACTTTTAAGCGAGTCAGGATGGCTTGCAAACGAGAATCATGACTGTAGGCTAAATTGCGCAGTTGCGAAAACCCTCCATGGGTGTCAGAGCAAGACCACCTGAATCACATGCGACCAGTGCTCATCTTAGGTCGATTATAAACCTTTAATCTGGTTATAACGCAATCTCACTCAGCTGCATTTAGCTGCTGAGACTAAGCCAGGACAAACTTGATGGTTTCTCGCACTTCCATGAACAGGCCCATCATTGAGCCCTTGACGTGTACATTATCAGCCTCCGTGTTCAATAGTCCAGATAACTCATCTCGAAGCCTAAGTTAAACCAAGCGAAACCTGCTTTATCATTTTGGCGTTTCATTAGCATGAGGAATTTGATAGTACCACACCTTATCAGTTGGTTAGGTCGAGGCCAATCGGCCTCTTTATGATCATATGTGAGCCTTCGCAGAAGGTTGATTCATGATCCCCTGCTCGGTGTTAGTCACTAAATTATTCGGTCATGCACGAAACGCGAACAAGTGTTCCAAAGCTGATTTGATGAATTTCCTCTGCAATGTCTTCCAGAAAACCATCTGATATGTTGAACAATTCCGGGCAGTCCTGCCGTATTCCCATTATATACTCAATGGATTTAGTCTTTCACTTTGTAGAACCAGTATGTCAGGGTCATTTTGGCCCCATTCCTTCTTTCAAAATAACAAGAAGTTTGGTTACGTTTACATTGGTATGGATGCTAGCGCCTACCGCGCCTTGAAGAGCATTCACCATTGTTTGTCCTTTCTTCGGTTGCTGGTCTTTAGACGATTGTTTCCATATCAAAATCTTCACATACTTTTGGATTCATCTCATCAGACTGGAACTGTTCTTGGCATGATTTCGAAGGAGACGCTTCTCTCTTTTCTCCCATATTCTCCTGTTACTCTTTCGCATTCATCAATTGCATTCACTTTTTATGTTTGTGACCATGCTCTTCAAAAATAAATGATAATTTGTTCAACAATACAACAGTTTATATTAATGGTTTTGCGTCGGGGTAGTCAATAAATAACATTAATAATAAAATGATAATCGACCAGCTGAAACATCCTTTCGGTCTCTAGCTGCCATTCTACCCGAAAGGAATACAAGAGCTGAGATACTGCCAGGTTGCCCAAACCTATAGAGAAGCAGTCTTGATGTGAAGGATGACGTTAAACTCCATGGACCTTCCGGTGAGTAAGTTCGTGTCTTAACCACTGAGCTTTCTCGAGGGAGGGGGTCTTGGTGGCCTAGTTTACTAAGTAACTGTTCCTTCATAAACGCATTCTGAATAATCACTGCTATGTTCTGGAAATATGCATGCCTAGATAACCCAGCCTTCGTGGTTGGTGACGCTTTGATCAATATAAAGACAGTTGAACTACCATTGTTCACCTGTTATTATGCCCTCGTAATGTTACTTCAAAACCGATCGACCGGCAAAGTAACAGTCATCTCTGTCACCTGCTCGTACATAATGTGGTCGTGAACAAACATAACGACTATTTGGGTAATTTTATTACATTTTAATAACGTATGCATGTATCTGCAGTGTGGAGCTCATATGAAATGCTTCTTTACCTACATCTTTTGGACGATCACACAAAATGTCCAGCTGCGCATTCTAACTGATGTGGTCCGACCTTTTTTGTAATGATCCCAGGGCAGAATTGTTCCCAGATTGTCAAGAAATCGGAAGATAAAATGGATGAATTACTTCTATCGAGGTGTGTTTTCGTTCACGGACAGGTGCCGGGTTAGATACACATTGCACAGCGTTTATTCCTCTCGGGAGAGCCACTTTTGTCAACCGTGGATGAACAAAGTTTCGCACTGTATTTGCGTACTGTTTAGGATTTATCAGAATAAAAAATGTCCCGACTTGTTATCCATCGAATGTGCCCGGTGTAGCTGATTTCCGTTTCATTCTGCACTAATGCGGAAGAACTTCAGTTCTAAGCATTCAATCACGACATCATGCTTGTCGAATTCCAAGCGGGAACTTTGGCAAATATCCAGTGGAAAACAAGGCACCTCATAGTTAGATTTCTATTGCGCAGTGGCATTACGAGTTCTATCGAGACATCTTTAAATTATATCGGGTTATCGTAACCGGTAAAAGACAGAGAACAAATCAAAACAAAACAGAGCAAACATATCTACCTCCAACTGTTGATTCCTGTTATAGTGCAGATTCAACGCCCGGTAGAGTTCTGAGTCCGTGGTCACATGAATCTCATCCGCTGAGCGTACCCCTTCCGAGATGGCCACACGCGCGAACTTTTCCATTTGGATGTAGTAGAATTCACTGTAGGAGATACCAAAATGGATAGTATAAATAAAGTAAGCATTCACAACACATAAAACCATCGAACTGACAGACCCCGCGTCGATGACGTTACAATATTTGGAATGAACGTCGATGCAACTGTGGGATACTGTCGTGTTTAATTTACCCCTCATCGTCGTGATCTGCCCTTTTCTATATCTTAACATTCGCTGCCATTAGGCCGACCGATGAAGTTAAACACCACACCTGTCCTCGCACGGTTGTCAAGGTAACACAGGGGTGTGAATAACTTGATCTTCCATAGAAATTGATATGACATTTGTTGTGTTGCGGGAAGACGTGGGAAGAGATCTTAACGACCGGTTTAATGACTTTCTCTTTCGTTTAATTGTGTTTTTGTTGTCGGGCTCCGTCAGTTATTATCTCAGTCAAAGTTTCGCAGAGAAAGTAGAATTGTTAGATTTCTATCGGTGCGTTTCAGATTGCTTTTATCAATATGTTGGTGAGTTCATTTGAGCGAAAACTACTCAGCACAAGTGTTGAGGAGGCAACACCAGTATTCCCCATCTTATGAAGGTGATTACTTCAACTTCACGATTAGAAGTCATACTGAGAAATCTGTTCAAAGAGTAAGAGCGCAGGAAACCAAAAATACCGTGAGTAGCGGTGGGTAGAACCCAATTTAGAACAAATTCGCAACGCATTCTCCCTCAATCAGACAGAGAAAAAACCCACATAACCCAGCCAAAGTACTTGTTCTTCCTTGAAAAATCCTAGTATTGAAAGATGACCCCCTACAGTGTGCACTCATTGTGCAAAAGTAAGTTTCCATTCCTCCCCAATAATAACCTAGACGTAGATTCATTTGGAGGACATCACAAACGAGCGATTCAGCTGGTCTCAGATGAGTCTTCAATTACTATTTTATTTTAGTCGTGAACCACATTCTTCCACAGCCCACGACCGGAATCGCCCTTCTATTCTAGTTCATCGGCTGAGTACAGCCTTGGAGCTCTCGGTAACGTTATGTACCCACTTGGAATCAAGGAGTGAACAGCCTTATAAGCATGAAATTTTCAGAAGTACTGCCCCTACCCTTCTCGTTCATGCCGTTTTGTTGTGGGGCTAGACATCTTGAAACACTCGGCTTTTGTCCACTTTGCTTGCAACTGAATCCGCTGACTTTCCGCGGAACACACTGAACTTATAGTAATTAGTTCTCGCAAGGCGCACAGACAGCTCCAAAGTCGAACTCCACTACGTCTATTGAGTGAAACTCACGGTGTTCCCTGATTGGTCTAAACTCTCGGTTGATGACAAATCAACCACAATGTCCGACAACCGTAGCCCACCCTGTGGCCTTGCGAAGATGAAAACTGCAAGGCTCACGGAGCTTATGTAAATTTGCAGAAAAAGTGGGCTCTATGAGGACAGGTTATAATAAGAGCTTGAACCAAGACTCAGTCGAAATTTTGACTACGATAACAGACAAACACGTTCCTTCTGATTTTTTTCTCCGATCTCCTAACCGTTTGGACGACTTGCGTGAGAATCTCAACCAAATGGTGGAAACCTGGTCATTTTTTGTTAGAATACAGAATAGTCTAAAGTTGTCAAACACGCCAATCGAGAGACACCGGCGCCCAACGGTCAGCAGTTCTGATTTTGTTAATTCAATCTGCTCTGAGGGGAGATTCTGTGATTTATCGCAAATCAGTGGATTGTCAACTTCTGTTAACATCCATAACGTAAAAGGTTCTTGAATGAACGGTATTACGTCAACTGTAGGCTGGCGAGTCGCATTGAAATCGCAGCTCCCGTGCGACACCAGATAACGATAAAATTTCATCCACGGAGCGAAATCAGTCTCTCGTAAACTGCACTTATTTACATTCCAATTTCGTTTTAACAGCAGACTCATATTAATTCCAGATGAACGTCTAGTTTTTTTGTATTCTTCACCTAACTCTGCACCATGAAAGCCGTTGCATATTTCAGTTGGTAGGATATTCAAGGAACACTACTCAAAAGATCACTGAAAACCATTTGACAGCCCACAACCCGTTCCGCCATTCTTGATTACACCAGCTAGGAACAATCCCGAGTCAAATCTGTTTTATAGGGATCTCGATTTGACAGGATTTCCAAAATACCTTTATTTATTTGCACCAGCTGAATTATTGTTAAATCTCTCGGGGAATGCACCTTCCTGAAAAGCTGTTGTAACCCGTCGTGGGGAGTTTTCAGCAACCTTGTGAGTCGTGTTCCTTCAAGAAACTAGTCTTTGTTGAAAAACTAATATTTCCTACTTTGATGCCTCGTGTACAAAGAGACCTCCCGGTTACTAGCTGGGCTCTGTACCCCCCGACCACAAGTGGCTGATCAGCATTTCTACAAATCCATCTCATGTGAAATGCATGACCGAAAGATAGTCGCCTTAAACCTCATTTATAAGAAAGGCGCACATAAATCAAAGACAATCGCTACAGTAGCACGTTGTAATATGAGTAACTGGTAGCCGTGTATGAGACACCGGGAACGCGAATTGAACTCATCCATCTATAGACTTTTGGTCGAAATGTCGCTTTATACATCTCAACTGAACGGTGACTGCTTAATCAATGAAGCAAAAGCCGAAGACTGTCGATGCTTCCTGTGAGCCTATTACAGGCGGTTACAAATCTCACAGATGAGCTAACCAACCCGCACTCAAACTGCATGCAAAGAAGAGACAGAATGGTCTAAAATATCCAAGCCGTGACCTTCTGCTTGGGCGATTGATATACTACTAACTGATACTATCTTGTGTGGTTTTGAGTATTTTTCCCACCTCCGAGGCATATATTTGCTCTGTGTGCTACTGAAGAATAGATCGGGTGAATTTAAATGCAGATCTAATCCTTAGAGCTAGTGAGTGAATATTAGGTCTTCGGCTTAAGATCCATGTGTAGATAAACAAAGGAGGGAGTTGAATCTCTCCCGTTTACAACTTGGTGTGTTTCATCCAGATGACCTCATGTTTCGTTTGAAGTGAAATTCAAGAGATCGAAATATGTTCCTTCATTTGACACTACTTATAAACTTTCATCGGGACTCTTCGTCTGCTAACATGTGGTTCCTTCCTCTTGGAGGTTCATCGAATGAAATTTTATCGGGCTTCTAACATAGTTACACACCGAAATTCATGCAAGTATGTGGATAAAATCACTCATTTTACAACTGACTTGGAGTTGATGGGAGAGTTCAATGCTGATAAGCACTAGTTTACCGAAACACAGCAAACCGAAAAAGGCAAACGACCGAAAGTGTTTGGGTTCAAGTGCTAGATTCGCAACTTTTATTTGCTAGGCAAGCAAACAAACAAACAAAGTGGAAAACGTCCCTCGGTCTGGTACAAAAGTTATCGAAATGCACCTCAGTCAACGTATTTCTCGCCGTCAGAGGTGGACAGCTGAACCAAAGCTGGGGCCATTTGCATCGAGTTAATGAAACCTCAGTATATAGCTGTCTGGTTTAGAATACTGTCACTGGTACTCACAAAAGTATTAACACTTCAAGTATAGACGTAATACACTACTCATAAGGTTGCTTAAAATTCTTCCACAGTCCATAACCGGTTCTGCCCTCCTTGGGGCTCATCAGGTAGGCACATTCCCCAGGTTTCCGTCAACCCAGATTGCAAGGAATTAGCAAACTACACTCATTTGCAAGTATTTTAATCATACACTGAATTAACACAACGCCATTCCCACATGACCAGTTCATTCGATTGCTCCGTCTTCGTCTCAACTCAGCTTACGACTTCCGGTTTCGTTTTTATCACACTGGCCAAATTGTCCGTCTACCAGAAACCTTTACTCACCATCCATCATATGATTTGTGTCTATTGTTTTATTCCGACACTCTGTCCTCTTGTATGAGACCACCGAAACACATGCACCCATTAGTGATGCCCGCAGATTTCCGGCCACATTAAACACCGACATTTAAGTTAATGATCCCACCGCACACCCACGTCCCCCATCCTCTCAGTGTTCCAAACCCATCCTCCTCCCACCCGTCGATCGATTCCATCAGGGAGGCCAATTCTTCTGTGGAAGCTGAGAAACTAGATTAGCAGGACATCATGTTTATGTTTTTCTTTCGCTGTTGACAAGGACCAGACAATTCCATTCACCGATTTCTTCATCTTTATGCACTACAATTTTCCGGGAAAAACGATAAAGAAAACAATTACTCTCTGTCTGTCGGAGTACACACCAAACCAGGGTCTATGATTTGCCAACTCTCGTGCCTAGCCCAATAGGATATACGTGGTGGAGTCATCCTCATCAACATCCGAGAGTCTATTTACCATGTGGGAGCGGAGGTGTGAGACGGGAGTCTTCAGGAGGCGGAACTATTTCCGAGAGAAGGTCGACGTGTTTGTTGATGACGGCGGTGTTTTTATGTTCCGGAATAATTCTCGCATCTGTAAAACAGTGTGGTATTGTTTCTGCAGTCAGTTTTGCGCGACAGAAGCCATTTTTCTTTCAGGAAGACAGCTTCCGTAGGAAGTTGTCTGAGTAGTCCTCCCCTCTTCAAAGGGAAACATCCGTCAGTCATGGTTTAGTGGAAATCTTATTTTCAAGAAAATCCCTTAAGGACAAAACCGAGGTGCTATCCAGTGGACGGCTAAATGATGTAGCATATCTTGCTTTGGCCTACTGCTTGTAGCCATACTCGTGTCTAAACTAAGAAACCACACTACTGGCAGACACAAACCAATCTTCTCACGATTGTGGTAGACGATGGTGAGGCCTGCGTATTGTAGTAATTGATTCTACCCCTAATATAAATGCTTTCAAATAAAACATCTAGATGTATCTTTAAAGCGTAAACATATGATTTGTGTCTATTGTTTTATTCCGACACTCTGTCCTCTTGTATGAGACCACCGAAACACATGCACCCATTAGTGATGCCCGCAGATTTCCGGCCACATTAAACACCGACATTTAAGTTAATGATCCCACCGCACACCCACGTCCCCCATCCTCTCAGTGTTCCAAACCCATCCTCCTCCCACCCGTCGATCGATTCCATCAGGGAGGCCAATTCTTCTGTGGAAGCTGAGAAACTAGATTAGCAGGACATCATGTTTATGTTTTTCTTTCGCTGTTGACAAGGACCAGACAATTCCATTCACCGATTTCTTCATCTTTATGCACTACAATTTTCCGGGAAAAACGATAAAGAAAACAATTACTCTCTGTCTGTCGGAGTACACACCAAACCAGGGTCTATGATTTGCCAACTCTCGTGCCTAGCCCAATAGGATATACGTGGTGGAGTCATCCTCATCAACATCCGAGAGTCTATTTACCATGTGGGAGCGGAGGTGTGAGACGGGAGTCTTCAGGAGGCGGAACTATTTCCGAGAGAAGGTCGACGTGTTTGTTGATGACGGCGGTGTTTTTATGTTCCGGAATAATTCTCGCATCTGTAAAACAGTGTGGTATTGTTTCTGCAGTCAGTTTTGCGCGACAGAAGCCATTTTTCTTTCAGGAAGACAGCTTCCGTAGGAAGTTGTCTGAGTAGTCCTCCCCTCTTCAAAGGGAAACATCCGTCAGTCATGGTTTAGTGGAAATCTTATTTTCAAGAAAATCCCTTAAGGACAAAACCGAGGTGCTATCCAGTGGACGGCTAAATGATGTAGCATATCTTGCTTTGGCCTACTGCTTGTAGCCATACTCGTGTCTAAACTAAGAAACCACACTACTGGCAGACACAAACCAATCTTCTCACGATTGTGGTAGACGATGGTGAGGCCTGCGTATTGTAGTAATTGATTCTACCCCTAATATAAATGCTTTCAAATAAAACATCTAGATGTATCTTTAAAGCGTAAAGTGTTACGTGTTGAGGGGCGAGATGGACCAAGTGGTTAGAGTGCGAATTTACTGACCGGAAGGTCCGTGGTTCGAACCCGACCTCTGCCTCTCGACTTCCACTGCCTAGCCTTGCGCGACCTGACAGTATTCCAGCCCTCGTGTCTCTTTTAGGTGGCATGGCAGTTAGGCACCGAAAGGTTGCTACAGCTGAATGACGCAATGTGTTGTTGACAAGACTACAGGACTAGTCCACACACGCATTTAGACCTGTGAGTAAACACATTCTCGCAGTTTCAAACGGTTTCAAACGGTTAATCGAGCAGGGCCGGCATGACACAGCAGAAGTGTCTGTTGGGCTCTTCTCCAATAAAGGACGAAACGACCACTAGGACCTTTCAAAGCAAGCCAGGTCACTTTAACTAAGCCGTCAGCTCACAGGTTGTGAGTTGAGTGAATTTCGAAAAATTCCTCTGTAGAATATGTTCTTCGTTTGCAAATGGACAGCCCTTGTTGAGACGGTCACACTGAGTGAGCAGATAGATAAATTTCTAATAACACATTATAAGGATACATTCCATGCATTGTGGAGGGGAAAACAATTCACCGTGAAGAATTCTAGTTGAACTTATCTAGGTTGCAGTGAGCCTAGGACTGACGTTTAAACAAATATCAGTCTAAATTATGAAGTACAGTTTAGGATACTCCATGTAGATTTCATGATATGCTTAAAAGCTTAGAAGCACTGTAAAGCTGTTTCATCCTTGGTAGGAATCCTAAATGGTGCGCATTTTTGAATCCGGGACCTTCCAGTCACTGTTTGAGAGCTCAATCATTCGGTCCTAAGTAACCAACCAGCAGTGTGATTAGATCTCACTTAGGCAGAATATAGTGCCGCTCATCTTTCAGTAATGGAGAAAGCATCACGTGATTACTTGATTTTAAGGTACAAAAGTTTCTCCTAGATGAGTTTTCTTCTGCTGCAGAAGCAACTGGTGTTCACGTGATCTTTGTGACCAGGACATTGCTGCACCAGCAGTGAAATTCACGCGATCAAACAGGCATTACACGACTTAACAGCTTTAAACCAGTTTATCATAGTGGCCCCTCAATAGTGATTAATTAGTTTAGGCGCCGTTTTTTACCATGTGTTCCGTATATGTCTGAGCTGTCTGTCATAGTACCTTCCTACCTTCATACAAGACTACAAAACCCTTTACTCATTTTACCTTTTCTCCAGACGAATAATGAAGCTGGCTCCAAAAGGAAGCAGATCCCTCCGCAAAAGAGCTATTTGGGAGAAAACGTAAGACGGTACGTCGAATTCTTGTTAGAAGAAAAATCTACCGTCTCCTGGTCAGAGTGGTCTATTTTCGGGAGGTCGTGAAATAAATCGTGGTTGACAAAGAAATGATATCTCTCTCGGGGTTTCTCTTTCGCTTAGTCAGCCAAGACATAATGTCACCACATAACCTTTACAAACTCATGGGAACCACAACGATTGAGAGGCCTCTCCTACTCCGGTCGATGCTGGAGTGACTTATGCCCTTGACCTCTTTGAGTTCGAGTTTGTGACCTCTTTTACTCTGACTCTTATTTGGCCCTTGGTGAACATTCTGACTGCGTTTTTATGTTTACATTTTATTTATACGTTTCTTGCTGTCGGTCATCTATCTGGCGACTGAAGTACTCTGAGTTAGGGCCCCCAGGACTAGCATTTTCGCTTTCATTTTGCGGCCATTTACTAAGCTGATTCAAGACCTCTGAAATGAAAATTCAGCAACTTAGTTTACCCACTGTTATTTGATCAAATCAGTGCAGTTTCCTCTAACTTATCATGCGTCCACCACACACAATTTTACCACAATGTGTTTAAACCGTTGCTACAAAAATTCAAGAAAATTTGAAGCTACGACGGGATAAGAGCCTGTATCCCGAAGGAAAGTATAAGCTGCGTTTTGCCAACTATAGCACGTGTTTGTTGTTTGCTTCCCTTCCAAGCATAGAGTTGCAACGTGCCAGTAAGGAAATTCGGGTACTGTCTGATCATGTGGGTCACCCATTCTTTGGATGGGCCGTGTACAGGTCTCGTTTCAATATTAGATCGTAGATATTAGATCATGTAGAAAGAAAAAGCATACTCTATAACCCATAGGTCAACTAAGACTACTCTCCCATAGTAGTCCCTTCGTTCAGTCACATGCTGCTGAAAACTACTCACACGTCATAAAGGAATCATTGAGGCGTTTATCCAAACATTCACTGCTTGCGCGAATACTTATCACTGAGCCGGAGCTGTTAACTTCACAGCTACCAATCCTAATTCCCAGTTGAAGTGCATTTCTTCCGGAGAGCTCTGTTCATCCTAAGTCCACCGTGGGAGTACGCTGTCATTACCATTGATCAGTGGAGCTAACCGGGTGCTGTGTTCATCGGCGACTGAGTCTAATAGTTCGATGTCTCAGTGCGATGAATAGTGGTCCCATTTCGGTGACTATGGGCCTCTTCTTTTGCCATTATAGCCGAACACATTACAAGGCATTTCTAAGTAGATTTTAGTTACTTTCTATTCTGGCGTACTTGAAGATTTGACAGCGTCCTCCTCAATGAGTGGACAGAGTGAACACTGAACTAATTTCAGTGGTTTTTAAACTTTTCAAGTCCTTGGTTCATAACTTTCCTACAAGAATTCGTCACACATCTTGTGTTAGTTGCGTTGCGTAAACAGGAAAATGGTAGAAAGGCTATCGTCCTAGAAATACATGGAAGAATTCCCTTTCAGGTGCGATTTAGGTGTGCTTTTGCTTCGAAAACGAACCACTCTAAGGATATGCTTATACTCATATTTTTGCTAAACTCGGGCGATCAGTGGTTATAAACTAATGTTATGTTGATGGAATGCATAGCAGAACAGGGAAACTAGCTTGTCCTTTGGGGGAAATACAAGGAACCTAGAGTCCGTTGGCCCTGCACAGGGCGTGTTTAGTGACGAAAACTCCCGACAGGTTCACCTGTAAGCACCAATTATTCATCCATGTACTACAGATTTGTTTAGCTGTTATCAACGTGTTTTCGTGAAGTTCTTATCGGGACCCATTCTGGGCCAGCTCAAGAACAATACTTACCGGAAGTTGCTGAACCATTTTACCAACTGAGCTGTGTTGTTCTTGTAGAACTTCACGTCTGGAAAGTACATCTTGATCAAAGTAGAGTTTGGATATCGCGTATAGAAGAACATGAGCTTTGCTTTGCGCAGATGCACGGGTGTCAAAGTGCTAGTCTGGATGAAGGAAAAATAACAGAGACGGTTTGGCGATGAAAAAAACGATAGATACAGAGAAAAATGTACAGAAAACATCCAGTTGCTGTGTACCATCAGACAAAACTGGTCTACTCGAATGACCGTCATCATACAACTGATCTCGGTCTTCGCGATAAGTCCGCTGTACTAAGTACACCTCCAAATAAGTGATATCTGCTCGACGATACGCCTAAAAATCAAGTTTTGGGGAAGTTTTGCTTCACATTAGCTGCATTTATGTCAGTTTAAGAGTGACTTTTTTGCCTAATACCTTAAAATTTCATAAAGGATACTACTCACAAGGTTGCTGAAAACTCTTCGACAGCCCACGACCGGTTTCGCCCTTCTTGGGCTCATCAGGTAGGCGCAGTCCTCGAGTTTCCGTCAACCGTATGTTCTACTTGAACCTAGTTTGGACTGTTTTCGAGAAATACACTCAGTTGCACCTTAAGCTTTGTTGCGAAATGCAAGAAGAAGAGCTGTTATTTGCACACGCAGTGTACTAGATTTCCTCCTTTATCAGAGCATGAGGATCTACTAATAGTTACGCTCCAATCTGATCGACATTGATGAACAATAAAGGAATACCTTACATTGCAGTGAGCAAAAGCGACTCGGTGCTTTTCTATTGGTAAAGGCGATTTTTCAAAAAAAATAATTGAAAGTCATTTCACCACATCATGTGCTTCGGAAAACAAAAGTCCAAAATGTACTATGCAGTGAGTGAAATCATACCGAGCTGGTATGATGTCATGCAGACATGAACGGTTTTCTCCTGTTCCTATTTACAGCTACGTTAGTAGAAAAAGTACCGATGCAACTGTTGCCTTGTTAGCCGTATTATTTTCTACTCGTCAACGTTCTTTCGGGTTTTCAGGGATAGAGAGTTGAACCTGTGCCTTCAGACTGAAATCCCACCTGAGTGTACCACGTGGACAGTTATCGGCCGAATACAGGTGATTGTATCTGACCAGTGGGTCTTACGCGTGTAACCCCACAATCCTTTCACTCATTGATTCAAGTTTTCCAACTTAACATTCTACCTACAGTGTTGTATTTACACACCAATATATAAGCTACCGCCTCCAATTCGCAGCTAGCTACCCCACCTCTCCGAATCGTCGGATGGTGATGATGATGATGATGATGATAATGATGAAAAAACCTCGTTAAATAAATATAACCTTCTTCCAGGAACACCCAGTGTTCTTCATTTTGCCCACTAGGGAAGTCATGCCGTTCATTGTGATAGCTTCAGATCTCCCAAAGTATTCTGCGACGTCTTGCATGGTCACATTACGTCACATTCCATTTCTGCTGGATGATTACACGATTGGTAGTTCTTAGCATGAATATCTAGGTACAGGCAGCTGACAACCGCAAACCCACTAATTTGTGCACAATTACTGTTGTACCTGCGGATCCATATACTCCAGCGGTGTGCATCAAGACCTTTGAGAACCAGGACGGTTACACCGTCCGTCATGTTAAAACCTACGGAAAAGTTCGAATTTCACAAGGCTATGAGATCGTTGGAGAGCTGTCAGCGACTCTGTGTTTAGTTCTACCCACCAATTCGGCACTTTACCATCTGGATTTCAATGATTTGATCGAACGTTTCAGATTGATTACTGATCAATACAGCGACGATTAGTTGCATGGTCGAGCTTGCCTGTTTACAGCTGATACCACATAAGGTTATCGTCTACGTAACCTGTGCTCCGTGAGTAAGTTTTAACTGTTAACGCTATAAAATTCCAAGCGACGATTTCTCAGATCACTGAAGAAACCCAAGATCACAAGATGTCATTTTTTTAGCACTTCAGACAGGAAAGTTGAAACAATCCATTTGAAGTAAAATCTAAACGGTCTTTTGAGGAGAGGCACCAGTAGCAATCTTGCTACCAAGCTTGGTAGCCAAGGCTTACATTTAGACAGGAGCTTTGGCATGAACTTTTGTACGGCTGTCGCTGGAATTTAGAGTCGTCCACAATCTTTGTTGAGACGCATTGCGCCCTACTTTCCCGTCCTCGAGGAGAAGGTTTGTCAAATGAGAATTTCCACATTCAGGTCGAGTAAGAATATAGCCGTCAAGTGACCAGCACGGGAGTGATTAATCTCCGCACAGCATAGGTTTGTGGCGTTTGACAATAACCATCTCTAGGTGGAATTCGAAGAAGAGCAATCAGTAATGATCACCTCTCACACACATGAAATACAACCGATGGCACTGGAGGCTGACGCACACGACTTTTGGAACCTCTGTTATTGTGCGGCTCTTACTCGCACCCGAGTAAGCATAAATCGCTTGTTCGCATATCCAGCTCACTTCCATTCTCTTCTTGGCTCTCTCTGTTCCTGTCTAGCGGCCAGTAGTTCTGTCAGCAAGTCACCAAGTCAAGCCGTCCAACATCACAGTAACATATTAGTTACTGACGTCAGAAAACTGGCATGCTCTTGCTCACCGGTTAGACAAGCGACTAATCCAAAGCTTATTTGAAAACAAAGGTTGTTTTTGCCGGGGGTTTTGGTGGAGTTTGGCTAAGTGTGTCGTTTATGCTATTCCCCTTCTCCTGAACGTGCTTTACAAAGACTGTCTGATGTTTCAGTTTGTACGATATTGGAGATTTCGCAATATCATTTCCTGATGCGGTGTATTATTCATAAGCGTGTCGAAAACACTTCGAAAGTCTGCGATCAGCTTCATCCATTCTGTGCGCAACGCACTCAGTTTATAAAGCGTTTAAATCTCATACTAAAAATCAAATCAGATTGTAAATGACAGCATCTCACGAATCAGACACACTCAGGTAAAAGCGAGATATAAGCTTGATAGAAACTCATGGACCGCGCCTACCTAGTGGGGACTGAACAAAGGCAAAGTTGTCAAAAAGTTCTAGGCAACCGTATGAGTCAAAGCCGTTCTCAAGACAGTGGCTGGCTTCCTCCTGTTAGTGCTGCGTACCGTTTCTTCAACTTGTTAGGAAGGCATCCTTTTACTTGCAACCCCGTGAGATTTGGCGAATTCAACGAGCAAAAGTGACGTCTAAAAAAAGTACCTACCTTCTATTTGCATACATTCATCTCAAAATCCTCACTCCAGCATGACAAACCTCATACCCACTCCTTCGGATACACTCATAGTCAGTGAATGCGTATCTATATTAACAAGTGTCTTCATTTCTCACTCACTAGTATTGATCATTCAACTGTCCAACAATTCAATCGATCGAAATAGATAAATACCAGTTGCCTGACGTATATACTGACAAACTTAAATCTCCTCCCCATACACTGAGCAGTCATCACCAGAAATCCAGAGTTTGGTATTGTACGAATGAGCTAGACAAGGAATTCCCTATCGTCTAACAAATGCAATTGTGTTTTACGGAGGCAGAAATTTAAGGAAGAACTCCACTTGTGACAATTAACCAACTTCAATGATCCAAGAATGGTTGCCTACGCAAGCACAAACATGAAATCACAGAAGTGGTATGAACGCATCATTTTCACCCTGCTGCCATAAGCTGGAACACACAAGTCGAGTTAGGGCATCAGGAACGTTTTTCTCCTTATCGGCGCCAACACCGACATGCTCTTCCGCATGGTCCCCAATTCCGGCATCCTATAAAATTTGCGGAAATATGTCTTCGCTGGGTGACACTCCGTGCATACCTAAAGGCTCATTTGCATCTCTGGTCGCTTTTGTACGTCAATTCTTAAAATCATCGTGTCGTCGCTGCCGCCACCTTGCCGTACCTTGATCAGTCTTGCGCCTTTGTGTGCGTGTACGCGCGACGCAAAACAAAAGAAAACTCGAAGGTGATTGCTAACCCACTCAAACGGAAGTTGTTCAGAGACGACGAAGAAGGGGGCAACGCGCGTGTGTACTCCTCGCGCATACACACGCAGCAAGGTACCGAATTCCACTCGCCTGACTTACAGAGAATTCGGCATTCGACAACAGGAAACTATTGGCAACCAGGTTGGAAGAAATACAGAAGTTGTTGTTTCCGAACACAGTCGTAAGTATTGTTAGTATAGGTGCCAAGGTTAGTGGGGATGGTGGGATGGCGAGAAGCAGTGGAAGAAGACAGGACTGAAGGCTGAAGATTTGTTGTTAATGGTTCGTAAGACAATACAAGGGCAGTGGCGTGTGTTTGTGTGTGTTAAGGCGTTGCTTGTGTGTCGGCCCGGGGGAGGGATGTGCATCCACAGCACAAATGGCTTCGACGTTTTTGGTTGAGAAACTCTGCGTGAGCACGAACGATACCGGCCGGATACGTGAAGGAGTGAACAAAGAATGGAAACTTGCAGATTAACAACTGAAGAATGGATATCGTTTTTTTTCTGCTGCTTTGTGTCGGTAAAGCCGAGACTGACACTAGGTACCGCTGTGTTTCACTGCTTATTGACAAGTCAGAATTGGATTGAAGTAGAGAAAAAACAGCTGGCCAACTACACATTCTTCAATGCGACTTATTCAACACTTAGCATACAGCTCAAACATACTCTTTTTTTTAAACTGTTACATATGCCTCTCTTGAGGCAGTTAAATCGAGAATGAGTTTTGGCCAAATCAAGAAAAATGGACTGTCTACAGAGTGATATTCAAAAGAACGGCTTGTTAAACTTGTGCCCACAAGTTGTAGATCACTGCACAAATGTCATCGCCAACTCGTGTACCTAATCACCTCGCAACTTTGTGCTAGCTAGAGGACACCCATCTATTCATTAACTAATTTACTTGTTAATTACAGTTATTATTGTCGGATTCTCAAATGCACTCTTCCAAGTATGACTAACCACGCAGGGATTGGCTGTTGTGTCTCAAACTGATTTGAACACCCATTCAAACACGGTCATTCTATTATGATCAGTGCACGCCGGATGAGTAGCCTTAATCTCTACCGTGGTCCAGTGCATAATATAAGGCAAAAACACTCTGGGGACAAAAATATGAGTGCATTACCTTCGTTTGAGTGCGTACCTGCCAAATAAACCCAGCCAGAGTGATATAGAGACTACGTAACACTATTTTTCTTGGGATTATTTCTTTACCAGACATCTACATTTAGCGGATAACCAAGAAAAACCACCGTACAGGATGACTTAAAATCGGGCTTGACTTAAAGTAAGTCTAATTAGCCCCATGAAATTAGTTAGTCAGAATGGGGTCAAATTAACCCAAAAAGCATCAGTTCTAGTTGGTTCATCCAAACGCTAAGTTGAATTCTGTCAAACCGTTTGCTGTCTTTAATGAGCGAATAGACTGCGTACATACTGCACCGAACGAGGGGTTAGCTTCCCCGGTTTAGGTTGCATTACTACGATACGAGTATTCCCAACTGAATTTGAGGTCATTCAGTCGACTCCATGTGGTTACCAGGTCTATCGGTTCAAATGATTCTGAGGCAACACTTTTTTGACCACTTTGATATCTCTGCTTGTGTAGTGAATGCTACGCAGAAGTAGAGGCACAGTCGCCATTGGACTGACATATTTGCTCCAATTTTGTTTCCACAGGTGACTCACTTGAAATCCAGCTGAATTTCTCGTTTGTGATGTCCTTTTTTGGGTATGACACAAGTTTAACGGGGACCCGTGGACTGCATCTACTTGCTGAGCCCAAATAGGAAGGTGGAAACCGATCGTGGACAGTCAGTCTTCACTAAACATCTAACCAGTTCTCTGTTCTCGTCGGTGCTAAGGTCAAAATTTAGGGAACGATATGAAGGAGCCGAATGTTGGATTAGCTGTGGGGTTCTATATATTACCGTTGGCTGATCAGGTGACTGTTGAACTGTTCTCCGAGTGTGGCATCCTCGGTGCGCAATTGAGTGGGTGCAAGCTAGTTGCTATGATCCGTGAAGAGATCAACAGCCAGCTGGTCAAGCCCTAATAAATGAATCCGACCTAGCAATACTTGGCTCATCAGGATCGCAATAACATGGATAAATGCTGGTAGTATGACAAATGCTAACCATCAGTGTGTAGAAACTTCCCCCCGTTGAGATGTGATAATTCAGCTTAGTCTGAAGTGCGTCCATGGAGTAGCGGTAACACGCAGGATGCCCGGAGTTGAAACCTGGGTGCGGCCAGGAAAATGTACTACAGATGAGCGCTAATAAGATAGAAGTTCACATCAAGCGCTTTTCCCATTTGAATATGCTCATCAGAAAATGACTGCTCAAAAGAGAGTGCTGTGAACGTGAGTTCATTCATCCTTGTATCACAGCCACGCAACTGGGAACTGAACTAAATGGCTGTTGTTTTTATTTACCTCATGCTCTAGAAATTTCTGGGAATCCATCTACTGGTGAATAGTCAGATATTTTAGCCATTTTATGAAATTCACAGAGGTCATGTAAGTACCGACCTGTGGACTTGCATATTCTACAATTTACGTTAGGAAACCTGGAGGGTTAGTGCCAGAAAAGTATATGTGGCAGTCAGGCTCAAAGTCAACTGAGTTAGATACCGACACCAAGCTTGCTTTCGGCGCACATAGCTTTAATCGGTTTTTGCTTGGTTAAAAAAAACTTGAATATGCAATCCTAAGGAACCTGACTGCTGATGCAAATTCTGATGGTTCTTCCAACTTAGTTGAGTGAATGGGACTCACTGCCATTCGTTGTTGGGGATAGGGAAGCGAACTCTTAACCTGAGTATCGGTGATCAGTCCCACTCGAGAATGACCGATTCTGGTTCTTGAATTTTATCATGCTCCACGACTACGCAAGATATATCACCATACCCTCCTCCCCCATAAATGGTTTGTCACCTAAAAACGCAAAACAAAACAACTGATATGTTTACATGTGAAACAGTGTGCCGAATGGATAAAACGAATGTGCTCCCCGAGTAGGGTCCGGGTTTTCCTGAGACAACTTGTATTTTGGTCCATATTGCCTCAAAGAATGTGAAGCAAAACGCGCCAACCTGGGGCGTTCTATGTTGCAAAATTGACCCGATTGAGGGTACAAGGACACAACATTAATCGGTAGGAAGATCAGCAATTCATGTGGAGTGAACATATCCCAATCGTGAAACGGGTTGACTGACTGATCGACGAGCGAAGCAATTCAAACCATTTGGCAACTATTCCCTCCATTTTAACAACTGCCCCTAAATGTATCCAAAAACGATTGGCCTGTGTATTCGATTGCAGATGGTGTACAGAATAGCGTACTTGCACGATGCCGCATAAAATGCAAGTCTGTTGATTCTAAGAATACAAATTATTTGGAGCGCAAAAAAATCCAAAATAAAATGGCTTAGGTGCAACAAAACTATGAAACTTGTTTCGGGCCGCTTAGACCAAACGTGAATGAGCACAAAATGATGGAAGCCTCCAAGAGGTCATGCATGTTGCCAGTACCCATTCGGGCCCGGCCAAGAGTTGAGACCACAGCTGAGAGCTAGTTTTGCTCCCATAGCGCAGCTGCTACAGAGACGAACAGAATTTTTGGTTTCCTGATTTGTGAACAGCCAATAAATACACTTTCAAGCTATGCGTTTCATACGAGTGATTCCTGGATGTCCTTCGTGGAAATGAATGAGAAGCCGTAATACACTACTTATAAGTTTACTGAAACCTCTTCAAATTCAACGACCGGTCTCCTCCCTCTTGGGACTCAACAAGTGCCGTCGTGCCAAATGAGATAGGAAGTCTCCTAGTGAAGTACACTCTGTTGATTAAGAACGTCATAAAAGAGAGGTTCAGCCGGGTTCAATGTTAGCCTCTATCCAGTGTTTTAGAACCTGTATCAACTGTGGCGTATGTCGTGACATCAGCTTATCCATCATGAGTCGAGTTTACAATGCTGCGGTGCGCCTCACGTTATTATATGGGTCAGAAGCCTGGCCGATGCGCGTCAAGGACATCCGTCGTTATCATCGAAACACTGCCCAAGTCTGATGGAAAAACCGGATCAGTAATGCTGAAGTAAGTCGGACGGTATTTGGAAGATATAATTCGTCCACAATAGATCTGATCACACTCCAGTGGTTGCGCTGACCTGGTCAAGCGCTGCCTATACCAGTCGACCGACTTCCTCGAAAGGCTCTTTGCGCACAACCACGTGAAGAGGGAAAACGAGTCAGAAGAGGATAAGCGATGACTTGGCAACGAAGTATGAAAACCAGCAAACTCATCTGCGCGGTATTTCTGGATGGGGACCCCGAGACGGGCCATATCAGTGGTTAGAGACATTGTCAGACATGGCCCAGTCGCGCCCTCAATAACGCACATGCATCCAAACTATTGCATTCAACGTCTAGGTCCTTTCCTGATCTTCCTAAATGAAAGTCCATTGAAAACCCTGCGTTTATGCATCAATTGTTCCAGATACCGCCTCCAAAACACAGCTATCCACCCCATCTCCGCAAGCCATCGGTGAACAAAACTGTGACAGCTAGAACCACTGTTTGGCATGTACGCAGTTCTTACAGCACCAAGCAGGATGCCCCTTTTTCGCCCTCTCTGGTCGTGTTTTTGTCCGCCACCTTTAAACCTTAACGATCTGATCTTGTCTCAGCTTATTGTGTCCCCCCAACGGTAACTGTGTATCCTCTCCCAAACCGGTCTAGGCGTGGTCGAGTCTACACCGGATATTGCCCACTATTTATGACATTGTCCTTTTTTCTCGCAATCCCCGCAACTCCCCCCCATTCGTGTTCTATTCTGATTGCAACCGTATGATCGTGCAAGAAGGTATGCCACCCACTAGTTGGGAATAAGCATCATTATTATTAGTAGTAGTAGTAGTAGGAGTAGTGGTATTAGGTGCACTCATTTTCATCAGGCCGCCTCATTTTTCAGTTGGTGCAATATTCAAGATATCGCATATCGATATTACATAGACATAATACTCAGAATACTCACAAGATTGCTAATGAGCTTCAAGATTGGCGACACTGGATGTGCGATGTTAAAGAGTTTTCAGCAACCTAATGAGTAGTTTCCTTTATGAGTAAAATTTTTCATTCTAATAAAGACGATACAGGAAGGTAAACTGACCCACACCTTCGAGATCAACCTCAGTTTCCCTGTGTTGTTGGAAATGCACAGGTGGTTTCCCTTCCAGATAACCTCAGTTTCCCTGTGTTGTTGGAAATCCACAGGTCTTGCTCTCACTCATCTATATTCTCTCCCATGTGGTATTAAAAGCAGTGGTTCAACCACAACGAAAACAAATACTAATGCATATTGTATGGGATTTCATATCCCATGGGCTTAAGACGTTCTCGTGTTGAAGAACCGTAGGGCGAGAATGGACGCGTGGCAAGGAGCGCGTATTCGGCACACCGAATACATTCTATCTGGACTGGGGCCACTTTCTCAGTGGACGGTGAAAAAATGTGATGTGACGAAATCTGAAGAAACGTGCTTGCATGCGGTGTTGATATCCAACGGTACGTCAGTTAATCAACCATGCATCTGAATTATATATGCACTGCAAAAAAGACTGATGGGTAGCCTATCTGACAGCTAGGTGAAACTTCACCCATAACATTTATATCTACCTTTTCGGCTTCAGTTCAGATCTGTGAATTGAACGCACACACTGTAACTGGCTTAGGATGTGTCAAGTACCTCGGTCATCCAACGAAGTGAATTGCTAAAATAAGCAAACTGGTCTTAAAATATTCGGGGCAGGTATTCAAATTATTTTAGAAAGCTGTGATCGTTTTTTCTAAACTAACAACATGGTTTATTTTCTTCTAAATCGGCACACCAATCACTCTACCAGGTTAACTTTCAAACTGTTTTGTCACTGTTCTAATTTTGCAACCTTTAAAAACCGAAACAGGTGATGAAAAAATTTCATCAGATAAACATAGATTAGTAGTTTCCAACCCATTGTACTATGCATCGTTTTTCATCAGCGCATTGCGAGAGCATTTTCTCCCATAAAGTTTTACTCAGCAAAAAGGAATATTTCGAAATGTGAAAACTACTTATCAGTAGCAAGTAGAAGGTTCGGTCCACTGTTATTGAATTATTAGTGCTTTACAAATGCGATCCGGGATAATAAATCCTAGGCGGCACACGAAACTGTTTCTATTCTGGAAACTGTAAACAGTTTTTTAGTGGTTCTATGTTTGGCAAAAAATGCATTTGAAACGTCGTTGACTCTCGCTTCCTCCAATGAAACCCAATCTAAGTAATGTACGGACGATCAAATGATAGGGTGCACACTGGATTTGATGCTTTTGACTTTGTCGTTCAAAATGGCAAGTTCATGGTTACACAGGCCATGTGCGACAGTATCCTACGTTTGATGTATCCTTCCTTTCAGGATGATAAAAACATTAATACAGAAAAAGGTTCATCTTTCATTGTCCGCTGGCATGGTCTTGACCAATGTGTGGGCACTTCTAGACAAGGATCAAATGACTGTTGTCCTTTTCCTATATAGATCCGCCGGATAGAACCACTAACGGCAAAATGATACTGGGTGAAGGAATGAAGAATCGTCACGGCATGGTGAGGCACTCATGCACCAGTTTCGCTTTAATCAGAGACTTGTCTGAGTCCCAGATCAAATCGTCGTTCATGACGTTCTTCAACTGAATGGGTTGAACAAAGGCCAGTTCATGTTTTAGTTGGCCCGATGGTCGAGATATCTCAGTACATTTACTTGGCAAGCCCTTAGAAATGTAAAATCGGTTGTGAGCTAAGAGATTTCAGCAACCTTATGAGTAGTATCCTTCAAGAAAATATCCTACCATCTTGCGGGTGTTGTATCAAATATAATGTGACAGCTATTGCACAGAATATCACAAACGACAAATTCAGCTTGGAGTTCTCAGGGTCTCCCGTGGAAATCGAAGTGATATGCAAATGAGCGTAGTTGGTGAATTTCCTACAATTTTTGTTCAACTAGAGCATAAGACTGACAGAAACTCGGAGACTGCGCCTACCTGATCAGCCTGAATTTAAAGTACGAGCGAATTCTGGATTGCCGGAGAGGTTTCAATAATTTTTGTAATGTACTACTCGTAAGGTTGCTGAAAATCCGTCGACAGCCCACGACCGGTTTCGCCCTTCTTGGGGCTCATCAGGTGGGCGCAGTCCCCGAGGTTCCGTCAAAATTATGTTCTACTTGAAACCAAATTGCACGAAATTAGCGAATATACGCTTACTTGCAAATGAGTGTTTATTCGCTAGGTTTCAATAATCCTATGGGTAATGTCTCCCATGAATCAAAACCAATTGCAAGACAAACATTACAAGTAACCTGTCGCACAATGCATTCCTCATTCATTTCTGGTGAGGATTGTACACGTGCTGACTGTTCATCTTCGCACACCAGCTGACTTCGAGACTCAAAAAGCTTCCACTCACTGATGTTATCACCTCGACCGTTGGTGAAACGTTTGCAACCAAATTGCCCAGCTCAGCGAACAAAATAGCGACCATCAATACGAAGTGAGCTATCGGACTTTCCATCAATTCCGATTTGGCTGTCTTTTGTGTTATCCACAAAAATGACTTAAGTTCTACATATTTTAGGTGTTCTGACTAGTTGTCTCAGACCCACAAACACGTTTTGGTCCTACGAACAAGTAGGACTATTGCCACCAGCATGTAAAGCGCAGTCGACTAGGTATGATACACTACTCATATGGTTGCTGAAAACTCCTTGACAGCCCAAGATCGGTTTCGCCATTCTTGGAGCCCACTAAAACGCGCGGAATTTGACAAATTACTTGTCTGAACACTAGTTTTGTTTTTAACGTCAGACTTACCTGGGAGACAGCTGAACCAAGTGGAAGAACATCATAAACGAGCGACTCAGAGGTGAGTCTCCGAAAATGTGTGCAGTTGAGTGCATTGGTCACAATCGTCTACCTCCACAACAAACTACCCTTTCATTCCCGTAGGATTTCAATGCTTAGAGTAAGACATGGTGAAATGCGCCGCCCTGTATCAACACGGTCACCGGTCACAAAAACGCTATCAGTTACACGGGAGGACAGTTAGCCAGATAAGAACAAATATCTAACAAACCTGGTATGAGAACCTTCATTACGGAGGGGGGACCAGCGAGTTATATGGATAACTGACCCGATCCAATAGATACCCATTTCAGACACTCAACGTGGCTAGCAACCGCTGACCACCTACCCAACCTGACGAATCTAAGTAACGTGTGAGTCTTGCTTCGGTCAGCAGCTGGCTTGTCCAGGCAATGTGACGTTCAGTGATAGGGTAGTTTGCATCTACAAAATCTCCATAAATCCTGGCCGCCATCCTTATAATTTCAGAGTAAAGAACTTGGAATTCTCTGGAATGTTGTTGAGGAACCAAAGATCAAATCAAGGATTGCTGTACCACAAGAAACCTCCCGTCGTTATTAAGAGCTATCATTTAGATTTATAGGGACAGCAGAACTATGCTCAATAGCGTGTTAGCAATCAGGTACCCCAAAGACACTGATTCACTATTCAACAGAACTCCGAAATGGTCAAAAGCTGTCTACAATGAAAGTTACATGATGGGAACTTGGTATAAATGTAGACGATCAAAGCCCATGACTGCATTTAATGTACTGCACTCGACTGCGGTGTAAAAGCATAAGCTTTTCGGAACCTTCACCGCTGTGCAACGGAAAACCTGAATGCACTTGTTGTTTTTCTGGGCATAACTTTTTGTTCACTCACTGTCTCTTCCGGCATGTTAGCAGTGCGTAGTGAGGACTTTTAGTACTTCTGAGAGCTGAACACCCGGTTTTCGTTTGCCCTGCATTCTTTGGAACAAAAGTCTGATTGATTGTTCCTTTGTTTAATTTAGAAAACATATTGCTTGTTCGTAGTCACGCCACTTTCGTTTGAACGGTCGTGTTCCTGTTCTGGCGTAATTATCCCGGTGAGTCCACACCAAAGGGAAGCACTGGACTTGAGTCTTGCTCTCATCAGAGCTCATCAACAGTGCATATCCGACCGCCGTGCCGGGTTCTGAACCCCGGACATCTGACATGCGAGGCGAGCGTGTAACCACTCCTCCACCAACGCACGTTGGACGCTCCTGAATTTTCACGTGTTCACGTGTTCAAGCTCTTCTGAAGCGAAACGTGTTCACACTTGAGCGATGTGATTGGTGTGCCCGACCAATCGAACGACGACCCAGTAACTGTCCTGGTTGTGACGATTGATTGNTGAGCTCTAATAGAACCGAAACTCGAGTCCAGTGCTTTCCTTTGGTGTGGACTCACCGGAACGAATAGGCCAGAACAATAGCGCGGCCGTTCCAACGAGAGTGGTGTGACTACGAATGGGAAATACCCGTCCCGCAAAACCCCAATTAGATAACACATTTGTACACTTTTTGGATTCATATGGTCTAAAAGTGGCATATTATTTCCTCATATTCTCGGTTTTATTCTTTATTATCCATAAAGCCCAAACAGGTGCACGAACTGCAACGTACCCAGCCAGGTGAATAACTTAGGGGGGCACTGGTTGTATATCTAGAAAGAAGTCGTTTCTAACAAATCATCGATTACTCGACTACTAGTTATTTGGAATAGTTTCATATGCGAAATGGCTTTCATCAAAAGCTACGTCGAAATAAACTATTCATGAATTCGGAGATAATCACTCACCGTTCTCATTCCATCCACGCAATGATGCAGCTTGTTTGAGTCTATGTTCGCCAGCTTATCTTTTTCAAAACAGTTTTGTGACTGCAACAATGCCTCACCAATAGCTCTCTTACAAGAGCTATCCACATGTCTTTCGAATGCAGCGAGAGAACCACGGAAATTAGGCGGTTCGTGGATTGATCCGCGTTCCCAACGTACAGTAGAGACCTGATGCTGTCCTGTACCTATACCCCGTCCTTCTTTAGACAGCGGTCCAATTTGCGATGCAAACGGTACTGAACAACCACCGACATTGAACGGTGGGAGAGAACTGATCAAGGACTGTCTCGCACTAGACTAACTACTTATTGTATTCATCAGCGAATTAATCGATCGTTGTCGGAACATTTGTGGTGATGTTCTGAACGCCCTGACCAAAGTTTGCTCAAAAGATTCTGTTTCATTGCATGGTTGTGGATTTGGGCCAGGAAAATCCATGCGCGACTGTGAATCAGATAATCTTGGTCCTGACACCATGTTGAACATGGGAGCTCTTGTTGGTCTGTTCTCGTGTAGAGTTGGAGAGCTCAGTAATCTTGTTTTATCTGACAAACTACGATGCAGATCTCCATCCGAACTGCCATCTGTTGGACCGTTGGACAGTCGAACAGAACTTGGAGACGGGCTGCTACTACTGCTATTTAAACGTACATCACTGGAAGATGGTGGGCTCAACAAGGATTGTGATCGATCATGTTCGTTTCCTCCTCTAGCATGCCGAAGCGAGATTTCGCTGTTCATTGGGAAATGTTCCATGTTTGCGGTGTTCCCGCTTGTGCCATTTTCAAACGTTCTTCGAACTTCGGCTCCAGCATATTGCATACTGTGTATAACATCTGCAACGCCGTTAGTGTAGGTGCTCCGTGGAGACATGTAGTTGAATGTAGACCGCGAGCCTGCACGAGAGTTTAGTCGAGTATCGGTAACCTTGGTGCGTCTGCGTCTTGATGCTCCATTGAGCGGCGTCGTTAGCGGAGAAATATTACCAATTTCCGAAACATTCTTTATTCCGGGGACTCCTTGTAAAACTGAAACAGCCGAATTAGAAACAGGCCGATGATCTTCCTCAGTCTTCCGCCCGACAACCAGAGGAATGGCTTCCGTTTGTTCCTCTTGAGCGTCTGTTTCTTGATTATGCAGTTTCAACTGTGGACCGGAACTGTTCTGTCTTGTTGAACTGGGAGAAACTGGAGAAGGAAAGTGGTGTCCACTCAGAGGGGGGAAGAGTCCCAATGGTAGTCGCGTGAATGCTGACAAACCAAACTGGGACAGATAAGATGGAGACCAAGGTGGCTCATTCGTATTCACGGGGAAATTGCTAAACAGCTTGCCACTGAGGTCATTTTTGTTCATCCACAAAGCATTCTGTAATCCAATTGCGCTTGCAAGGACCGCGGCTCCTGCAGTTTCCGGTTGCAAAAATGACGGGTGCTGAGGCGTCACAGAACACATTTTGTCAGGCTATATAGGCAGAAGAGCGGGAAACAAGTAAATAGTGCGTCGTTTTGTGTAACAACTGCGGAACCAACCAAATTCTCGCACATTCCTCCTTGTTTGCCAACCTATTCAAACCGTGACAAGTTACCTAATCGTGAAATAGAGTTGGCGATATTCTACCAGAGCAAACAATTTTCAGCCTTACCTTAATTGTCTTGTTGAAGGTGCAATTAACCCCTAGCCATGAGACACAGTTCTGAAAACTGTTGTACTGCTAACATCAGGTAATGTGACTTGTGACACGACACTCGTTTAGTTGTATGAGCTTCGGTTGCCAAAGCGAACTGAGTCCTTGCTGAGAAACTCAATGAAACATCACCGTCAAACCTCTTTACTCAGTTTTGCTTGCATCATGCTTCTGACAACATGAACCGTTGAGCGCCTTTTTCACGTGGCTATCATGTGATTTTTAAACGTCTGAAGGACGTAGTCTTTGGAAGAAACACCCTGGATCTCTTAAGGTCCCGATCCTTCCCAGCAGGTTATTACACAGACCTCGAGTCGGTACAATAGGAACTCGCATATCTCAGGGAAATTTTAACATATTTTCAAAGTAGGTGGTAAGAAGAAATGGATTTTCTTCTGATCCGCCTAGCTACTGGTTATGCAGGCTGGTAGGAAGCTGATGGACATTTTGCCCCACACCGCCACTGGATGAAACCCTCAATAAAAGAAATAGGCCGGTGAAACCAGCCAGTGGAGATCTTCCTTTTTCTGATGCACTACTCACCGACAGCCCGCAACCGGTTTCGCCCTTCTTGGGGCTCATCAGGTAGGCGCAGTCTCCGAGTTTCCGTTAACTATTATGTTCTGCTTGAAACCAAATTCCTCGAAATTAGCGAATATCACTCATTTGGCAAACTAATTTGGTTTTTCGAGAGACGCACATAGAACCCAGCTGAATCTCTCAGCTTCGATGTTTCCAGGCAACTGAATGTGTTGCACCATGTTTCAATCGCTACGATATTCGAGATATCAGTTGACTGGAAACATCAAAACCGAAAGATTCAGCTGGGTTCCAGGTGAGCCTCTCGCTAAACCAAATTAGTTTGCAAATGAGTTCGCTCATCTATCTTCTTCGTTCACATTATCTAGAGTCTGTAAATGTGTCTCGTAAGGTCCACTGGGGCTTTTTTACTCATCTTTGCATGGCTTCATCTACGGCACCCGGTAATGAGTACTAGAGCCCAGCTGTTCCTGACATGTATTTGGCTTGATTCGGACCAAGGATCTGTTTTCGTCCTTCCGAGTCTTCGAAGTGTGGAAGCGGATTCCCAAATATAATGACCACTTTTCTTACATGCCACATGTAGATGCTTTCTACCTCTTGTGGACGGTATACCTGTGGTCATGCGAAGAACGTGCACAAGATGGTGACATCTCCGATTTACTAGTGATGATTGGTCAGACGTGTTCAGTGTTCTTGACCCTCCATTCCTTCTGTTTGATCCGATAGACATAACTTGACTCATAAAGATAGAAACTTGGACAACTAATTTAGGAATACAAAACGAAGTTTGTGCGTATATGGCAAGTTAAACTCTTGGTTTCTGACCGCCTGACAACCGGCAGTTTTTGAGATCTACCGTTTGGACGGTTAATCTTGTAGGTTTCAGAAGTGCTAGGTCGTGTTTCAAAATGTGGACGTAAATAGGACATTCTGAATGACTGTATCACATTGAAAGCCACGACAGTCACATAAACCTGCGCAGCTTGAGGACGCCAATGCCTTGGTCGACTTGTCTTCACCAGTTACTGGCATTCTCACTTCATAGACCACCGTGGGATTGACCCTCATTTGTCTATGGTCGAGATGACAGCAATGTAACCGTTGCTTATTTCGCTTGGCCGCGCAATCTATCTGTGCACGGTTCACTGTCATTAGAAATGACGTTACCAGCGTGCTGCTGCTGTGGTCACCGCAACTTCCTGACAATATCGGTGCTAAGCATGTGACTAGTCCATAGTCGGAGCTCCGCCCCCCGCATCTACTGGGGGTAAAGGTTACTGCGGAAATCACTGAACTGCTTTGTGATGCTTGCTTCATGAAAGTTCAAGAGAACGCTTGACAATGTTCATTTTTCAAAAACTCTACGCAGCGAGATGCTTAATTTCGTGTCCAATGTCTTATAGCCGCTTAGCTCGGATTTACTAACAAGCAACTTCTTAGCTAGGGGGGTCTTCCTTTCACCGCTAGCAGTGGGAACGCCAGTTTTACATTTATCCACCCATTTCCAACTAAATGGTGTGTACTGCGGAGAGTTTGTTGCGGCCATTTACTTTCGACAATTGCATCATTCCTTGTTTGGTCTAAAACAGTGAGCGATGATCCCAGATATGGTATTCATCAATAAAACCGGTGCTCTGGACTACTCAGATCATGGCTCGAACAGTCATAAGATGGGTAGCAGAATGAACCAGACTGAAAATTCATAGCAAATGGACTAACCTGATACCTGATGGGCGGTCGGGTTTAAAAAAACACGACTTTCCGACCACTGTCTACACACGTTGCTGATGCCTGCGCAGATCACTTTTCTACATAAATCTGCGTCGATCTGTAGATATGCATGTATATTACTCCAGTCTTGTCTAATATCTATGATCTAATCAGTTTGGACATCCTTAATGGAACTTTATAAGTGAATATGGAAGCTGTGATTACTTTGCCGTCATACCCCATGACAAATGGGACTGTTAGCAGGAAAACTCAGTTGATTGGGCCGGCCGGTGTTTGTTAACAAACCCTGTGGGTTTATCCGCTGAATTATATGATATTTCTGGCTTACTGCGTCACATTCAGCTCCTCACACACACTCTCCGGTCTCTTAGCTATAAACAGATGTGAACCGCCTATGCTCAGCTAATGAACTAGTCAGCATCATCAAACTGAAGCGACCTCTATGATTGGTTAGGCATGCAATTTCAGCTAGATCTTTCAACCTTTCAATGTTGCACTCACTCTGCTATGAAATCATCTGGTTAGAAGACTTACTTGATAGTTCAGTGATGGTTCCTTCAGCTCTCCAGTCCCGCCATTATTCCCCAATCCCTCTATGGTGAATCCATCGTTCGTCTTGTTTGGAGATGATCTCCGGTAGCCGGATTCCATCCGGTTACATCTATTTTTGACAGGAAGTGAATCGGAAACCACTTGTATAAAATTCGGCTTGAGTAACTGCGGGAGAGGCAACTTGAATGCATTCGAATAGGGGAATACTTGGGACGTGTAGTCACTTAGTGGATTCTGACAGTTATCGGTGTCGGTGCTCATCTCAGTCGATTCATTGAGTTTTTGCGAAAGAGCTCTAATCTGAGCAGTATGTTGTTCCTTCTCGAGACAAATGTTTCCGTCAGAAGTTAGTGTTTCAGGGCCCACTGGAATAGGTTCGCGTTCGCTACCCTGTTTCTCTTCGCTCGTACAGGATAGATTCAAATTATTGATTGTAAAGGACGGTATACTAGCTGCTTTTAAAGCTGACCAGACAATTTCGCTTCTGTTGCCCGGATTACTCAGGTTTTCCGCTTCTGGTGTGCTAGAATTTTGAAATTCTGAAACCGCCTCGGAAGCAAAATTAGGCGGTTCGACGGTGCTAGATGTCTTCCTGGTTATTGTATCGTTTTGTTCGGTGGAGAGAGAACTTGTGGCCGATTTCAAACCGGCCAACACTTGTTCTCTAATACTTTCTATACTGGACCGTAAAGACTGTCCAACAAGTCGAGATATCTGTGGTTCAAGTTGTGATAAAGTTCGTTCCAACAACAGTTCCGTTTGCGTATCGTACGACTTTTTCGTCTCCGATGGACAAATAATTTGTCGGACAGTTTCAACTGCTTGATGACTGATTTCATGGATAAACTGATTTTCTTTGTGCTCCGAAAATTTGTCGATTCCCGAGTCAGATAGTGTGCTTTTCATCGGTTCCACCTCATTGGAGAAGTCACTGTCTACAGACGTCGTGTCCGAGATTTTTACCAGTTTTGGAAACTCACTGTATTCCTCGTCCGAATCTGTCATTTCACCCGTGTCCAGTTGCACAGCAGGGAACTTTTGCGGGGGTACCAGGGGCTTCCTACGTTTACGCCTTTGACCGTCGAGGGTGGTATGTAGGATTTCACATGACTGACTCGATCCGGTCACGTGCATATCTCGATCCAAATGGGTTGCGGTGTACGAGGCTTCTGATTGTGCCTCACTATTTTTGTGATGGACTGAATTCGGTTCACTAGCTGTCGATGTCGATACAGAGCAGTGTGTAGGTTCATACTTCAAGGGTGGTAAGATGTGTTCGGGTGAAACAGTTCCATCCATCTTTTGGAATGGCCGCATATTCGATTCATTATCCAACGGTTGTAGATGGGGCGGAGAAGATGTGGCTTGAAACTCATCGTCCTGATGTGGGATTCCAGCCACATCCATTTGTAAACGCTGTGTAGTTGATGTGGACCCCAACTAGAAGGTTAACAGAAAAATTATCTAGATTCAAGCTGAAATGTTTGTCGCACAAAAAGGTATCAATAGGACTGGCAGACCGCCCAAAGTTTGTCTTTGCATTTTTGTCGACATTCGCTTTGTTTGTTCAGATTACTCAGCCAAAAAGCTTCGTTTCAAGACCTATTAAACTCTCCCTGATTTAAAACAATCTTAAAAACACCAGTGTCCTATAATTTTTTGGGGAAGTTGCTTCGATCTTTTAGTAAGATTCTTGAATTAGCTTTTATTATAGTAACAGGTTATGAAGTTGACGTGGCAGGTCACACAAAAATACGCACTCTCAAATGAGTGTTGAAAAGTGGCCGAATGAGCCGGATGAAAAAACGTGGCGCTTGCAGATGAATCTAACCTAAGCCGTGTATTCCGAGTCATCTCAACACCCAGGATTTCCTTCAGTATTGAAAAACGGCTTCTCATCGTCTTTTAAAATCTTTTAGTACGGTAAAATATCTCTCCGTAATCAGTCAGTATCAAAGCAACTGGTTGAAAAAAGATCCTTTGGACAGAGACTAAGGAAAACACTCTGTTTCTCAATACGTAATGAAATAATTCGCATCAACCCATACACTTTCAGTGTGCTATCCAGCCACAGTGTTTCATGTTTCTGTCAGCCCGTGTTGAGAGTAAAGAACTGACGCCTCTTGCATTGGGTACAAAATTGTTTGATACTTTGTTAGATCAAGAATGCTTGTCCCATATCAGTCACGGTCGGACGAAGACAACAGTACAGACTGTGTGATGTGAGCCGGAATGACTACGAAAGTATAGTTTCTTCAACAGAAGTCCTACCTCACCATGCTTTTCGAGACAAATCAAACCCTAATATGATCTTAGAGATGTCACCAGGTCACGTGCTTCCTCTGAAAATCTTGCCAGGAAAACGACATGGGATATAAATCTGTCCGGCTGATGATAAGACGGTCGCCGTTTAGTCACAGTGTTGTTCACCGACCCACTAGATCAAATCGAGAAGCCAAATTTGAACGAGCAAGGCTGCTGAAATCCTGTTGAATGTTCCCGCCACAAATTTCCAACTGCGTTTCTTCAACCCACGCTAATTTTCTTTCCGATTTATGCAGAACTATTGCAGCAAACTGAGGCATAAGAGAATGTCATAAACGAAATATTCAGTCGAATCTGTCGTGAAAACCAAATTGATTTTCAAATGAGTGTATTTCTCGAAAAAAATTGCAATTTGGGTTCAAGTAGATTATAAGGTTGACGGAAACTCGGGGACTGAGCCTACATGATGAGCCCCAAGAAGGGTGAAACCGGTCGGGGGCGGTAGAAGAATTTTCAGCAACCTTGTGAAAACTGAGACATGTGTTCAACCGAACCGCGGCAAGAAATCGAGCGTTGTTCACGGAATACGCTCTGAAAACAGCTCTCTGTTGCACAATTGGTTTTCGCCATGTTTTGGTGAGCTGGGCTAATGCTTCATACGATCAACAAACTCTGGATAGTTGAGGTCAACAAAACCATCGTGACCTATGAATAACAGAATAAAGCAGTCGTTTTATTGCAGAATTGGTTTGCACACTGCGTTGTTCAAATTATGCGTAGAATTCAGTGCTCTGGCTTGGTAAAATAAAGGAAAGAAAGAAAAGGAAAGCCTTCACTCTCATATAAATATGATGAATGATTTTGATCACTGTGTTGAAAAACACCAGTGTCCTATAATTTTTTGGGGAAGTTGCTTCGATCTTTTAGTAAGATTCTTGAATTAGCTTTTATTATAGTAACAGGTTATGAAGTTGACGTGGCAGGTCACACAAAAATACGCACTCTCAAATGAGTGTTGAAAAGTGGCCGAATAAGCCGGATGAAAAAACGTGGCGCTTGCAGATGAATCTAACCTAAGCCGTGTATTCCGAGTCATCTCAACACCCAGGATTTCCTTCAGTATTGAAAAACGGCTTCTCATCGTCTTTTAAAATCTTTTAGTACGGTAAAATATCTCTCCGTAATCAGTCAGTATCAAAGCAACTGGTTGAAAAAAGATCCTTTGGACAGAGACTAAGGAAAACACTCTGTTTCTCAATACGTAATGAAATAATTCGCATCAACCCATACACTTTCAGTGTGCTATCCAGCCACAGTGTTTCATGTTTCTGTCAGCCCGTGTTGAGAGTAAAGAACTGACGCCTCTTGCATTGGGTACAAAATTGTTTGATACTTTGTTAGATCAAGAATGCTTGTCCCATATCAGTCACGGTCGGACGAAGACAACAGTACAGACTGTGTGATGTGAGCCGGAATGACTACGAAAGTATAGTTTCTTCAACAGAAGTCCTACCTCACCATGCTTTTCGAGACAAATCAAACCCTAATATGATCTTAGAGATGTCACCAGGTCACGTGCTTCCTCTGAAAATCTTGCCAGGAAAACGACATGGGATATAAATCTGTCCGGCTGATGATAAGACGGTCGCCGTTTAGTCACAGTGTTGTTCACCGACCCACTAGATCAAATCGAGAAGCCAAATTTGAACGAGCAAGGCTGCTGAAATCCTGTTGAATGTTCCCGCCACTCCAATCCAACTGCGTTTCTTCAACCCACGCTAATTTTCTTTCCGATTTTATGCAGAACTATTGCAGCAAACTGAGGCATAACAGCATAAAGGAGCAAGGCTGCTGAAATCCTGTTGAATGTTCCCGCCACAAATTTCCAACTGCGTTTCTTCAACCCACGCTAATTTTCTTCCGATTTATGGCAGAACTATTGCAGCAAACTGAGGCATAAGAGAATGTCATAAACGAAATATTCAGTCGAATCTGTCGTGAAAACCAAATTGATTTTCAAATGAGTGTATTTCTCGAAAAAAATTGCAATTTGGGTTCAAGTAGATTATAAGGTTGACGGAAACTCGGGGACTGAGCCTACATGATGAGCCCCAAGAAGGGTGAAACCGGTCGGGGGCGGTAGAAGAATTTTCAGCAACCTTGTGAAAACTGAGACATGTGTTCAACCGAACCGCGGCAAGAAATCGAGCGTTGTTCACGGAATACGCTCTGAAAACAGCTCTCTGTTGCACAATTGGTTTTCGCCATGTTTTGGTGAGCTGGGCTAATGCTTCATACGATCAACAAACTCTGGATAGTTGAGGTCAACAAAACCATCGTGACCTATGAATAACAGAATAAAGCAGTCGTTTTATTGCAGAATTGGTTTGCACACTGCGTTGTTCAAATTATGCGTAGAATTCAGTGCTCTGGCTTGGTAAAATAAAGGAAAGAAAGAAAAGGAAAGCCTTCACTCTCATATAAATATGATGAATGATTTTGATCACTGTGTTGCTTTCATCGGCCGAAGGATTTGTGCCAAGTTCTGCGTACCGCAAACGTCAGCAGGCACGAGCTGCTTAAGACTCTGTTCTACACAGCAGATACTATGAAGTCCGGATTAGCATAGTGCAGCATATATACTCTGTCAGTCCTCTGACTATCCACATTCCCCGACAGAGACGTTGGGTGCCAAGTGACGATCAAAGAATCCAACGCATTTGGGCAGTACGATTTTCGAATTTTATGGCTTCAACCCATAGCGACCTGTGGCCATAGCTGCCGTGGCCACATCCATGACCTCTACAGTATTCAAACAAACAAAATCTATACTCACTCGAGGTTACTGCACGTATTCAGTTCAGTGAAGTACTACTTGCTCTTTTAATGTCCGCATGTTTAAGTCAACGCGTCGGAATATGTAGAAGGACCAGACCAGCTGTAAACTTGTGCGTACCTTAAAAGTGCATAAAGTGTTCTTCAGACTCCGCTCCACCAATCGGCCCATCCCAAAATCCCGTGCCAGGAGGGTGCATTAGACACAGGCCCCTAACTGATGGTTCGTAACACAGGATGTGAACACAACTTCGCCTTTGGGCGCTTACCCAAAACAAGGTCAAATCCAGCCTGGTAAGACTAACAGAACACACGCATTCGCATACCAATCTGGTTTTTATGGGAGGCCAAACTGGAACCCAGTTGAAGAACATCATAAACTAGAAATTCCATGTGAGTTCCATCTGCGTATCCCGTCAAAATTAAATTGGTATGCAGTCGAGAGGATTGGTCGAATTTCGTGAAATCTAAGTTCTAGTACAACATAAGGTGGACGAAAAGTCAGGAACTGTGCCTACCTGATGAGCCCCAAGATGAGCGAAGCCGGTCGTGAGGTGTCAATTTTTCTCTACTACCTTGTGAGTAGTATGTTACAGCAACAAAGTTTGTACGAAAGAGGAGGATACCGGTTTTAGATAAATTGTTCGCACAGCTAGCCTGGCACCGTTCATTGAAACGCTAGAAAGGCAAAATATTTAAGTCGAAGTGAAAAAAGCAGGTGTTTCGAAGCACGAGCGATACATGTGACGTGAAACATTAACCCTTTTGCCGAATGGGCACTATGCATGAGGTTGCTATAATCTTCCCACGACTTGCTTTGCTCTACTTGGCATTCATCAGACAAGAGCAATGTCCGCGTTTCCATCAATCTGATGCTTTACTTTAACGCAAATTGCACGAAATTTGCGAACTACACTCGTTTGCATACAAATTCCGTTTTCAAGTGAGATTCATCTGAATCCCAGCGGAATCTCTCGTTTATGATGGCCTTCAATGGGTCGGCTGCACTAGGCTACCTCAAGTTTCAGCTGGTAGGGTATTCGAGATATCCCTGCCGAAGAATTTTCGGAAACTTTATTTGTGTTATTACACGCCCATAAAACGCTAGTTTTCACTAAGCGGAGGCATTTTCGCCAGTTCAGTACTGTTATATCTGCTGATTCGTCAATCTGAGGTATCTGCTGCTGACCCGCTCCAGTGCCTAGTGTCGGAGAGAAAAGACTCACAGAAGGGAACACAACAGCTATATTCTGAACAAGCGAGTTAGTGAGTGCGAGTGCGAGAGCGAGTGCGAAAGTTACAACGGCCCCACGCTATTTAAAGGGGACTTTCTGACATTGATCCAGGCTGTTTGATAGACGTTAATGAACACCCATCAACATCGATCGTGCCTCTGTGAAAAGCCTGAACGCTGATCAGATTCGGTCGTGCTTCTGTGGCGTGCAAGAACACTCATCAGGTTTTGCTGAATTGATTGAATGATTGATTGGCCTGGATGCTTGTCGGCTTTCCAGTTGAGTTTTTGGTGGAGTAGTAGGTTCCGGGCATTCTGAGGTTGCTTTCAGGAATCTGACCTTCCTGATAAGTACCGTCACCTTTAATTAGTGATTTCACAAATCACGGGGGGAGAGAGTAGGAAGCAAAGATCGCAGATCCTATTTTTCTTGTGGGCAGAAAGCCTGGGGAAGGCTATTGAAACTCCCACTTTACAACACTATTATCATGTGTTTTTGAAGAGCATCGTCACAAACATAAAAGGCGATTCGGAGCGATGGGTGTGAAAGGTTGCATAGGAGAATAGTAAATAAAACGAGGAAAACGTTTCGCTCAAAGACGTGCCATCAGTCTTCCCAATCGGACAAGATGACTTCCGCGATGGTTAAGAAGGTTTGGTATGGAAACACGTGTGAAAAATCCAGCAACTGAGGAGAGGATAAACAACGCTGAATGATCTTCAAGGCTCAGTAACCGCTAGCACATTCAAGACTCGCACATCAGGCATAAGCTGTCCGTCATACTGGGTCAAGTGCAACAGTCAGTGGCGAGCATGAACACTCAACTCCATGTGGCAGCCTTAACGGTGTCGTAGGTACGTAGAATCCAAAATGGTGAGCAGATACAAGTCACTGACTGCGACCTGGGGAAGTCCCATTTTAATTGAAGCAGATCCCTCGATATGAAATGACCATCGGTTGATGGACCAAAAATTCGACATCACAATTGATTGCATGTAAGACTGAGATTATGGCGACGAAACAATGATCGGCACCATAGTTTGCTCCTTCTCATTTCACGCAGTAACTAACGCACTCATCTGTGATTATGCTCAAGTCTATCACAGTTGTTCGGCACTCCTTAAAAACCGCTTAGGTCAGGCTTGATGAAGGATGACGATGTAGGTGCTCTCAACTCCTCGAGGACGGTGCACCCTAGGTGACGGAGAAGTTTCGCGAGTTCCCTTGTAACCCGATTATGACGAGCACATCTACCATCACGTATGATCCAGCAGAACCGCAAAATATGCACCCAACTCTCTGGTTTCCGGTCCTAAGCAGGCTGAAACGGAACGTTTATTTTCGTAAAGGAAACTACTCACAAGATTGCTGAAAACTTTTCTACCGCCCCCGACCGGTTTCGCCCTTCTTGAGGCTCATCAGGTAGGCTCAGTCCCCAAGTTTCCGTCAAACTTATGTTCTACTTGAACCCAAATTGGACTGTTTTCGAGGAGTGCACTCATTTGTAAAGCAATTTGGTTTTCACGAGAGACCCAACTGAATCATAAACGAGAGATTCAGTTGAATCTCTCGTGAAAACCAAATTGATTCGCAAATGGGTGTATTTCTTGAAAAGTTTATTCCTTCTCATTTTTTATGACGGTTAATTTAATTTTTTATTACTTTATTTTATTTTTTCCTTCTCATTTTTTCTTCATTATTATTGTTATTAGCAGAAGTAATAGTAGTATGGTTTTCTGGGAACACTGCCACAACCCACCATCGGGCTCACCCAATTCCAAGTTCTTCAGTTAGGAGTGAACCTCGAGTTTCCGACCACTTTTTGTTTTACGTGAATACAGGTTTTATAGAAACTCGGTAACGGTGCTCAACCAATGAGTCCAAAGACATATGAAAATTGGTAGTGGGCTGTTTAAAAAGTTTTCAACAAGGAAAGTACTCACAAGGTTGCTGAAAACTTTTTGACAACGTTCTCTTCAGCAATCTTGTGAGTAGTTTCCATCACGAAAATATGCTGCGATATCTCGAATATCGTGCCAATTAAAACATGAGGCGGCCTGTGTGCAGCACGAGAGATTCATTTGAGTCTCTCGTGAAAACCAATTTGATTTGCAAATGAGTGTACTTCTCGAAAGTTTTCAACAACTTTATAAGCAGTATAATTTTCCAAGGAATTGTGCAGTGATATTTTGAATACCTTACCGACTGAAACACTAGGTGACATTTGTGCATCACGTTCCTCTGAGGAGTGTCACAAACGGGTGGTTTCGCTTGGAGTCAGCTGAGACTCTCGCGCCAGTTATACGTCAATTCACACGGGTGTGCATAGCCTACTACTCGCCCCCAACCGTGTTGCTCTGCTCCTAAAACCTAACTTTGTATTGACCGGTGACTGGGAAATTACCAAACACCGTATACCATCATATCGCGAAATAACGGTCCAGTGCGATTTTCAAGAAATACTCTCAGTTGCGCATAAATTTGGTTTTGACAGGTGACTCAACTAAATCCAGCTGAATCTTTCGTTTCTGATAGCTTGCTCTAACTGAATCCAGTGGTGGGTTGTCGAAAAGATTTCAGCAACCGCATGAGTAGTGTGTTACGTTTAGTCCATTACACTATTTCTACTTTGCCGATTTAACAAGACCGAGGATGATGCACATTACAACAGTCGCACTTTCCCTGCAAAAATCATTCAGGTTTCCACCACTCCTTTGTGACGCAATAGTGCACGGGCAGTTTAATTTCGCCTGTGACGAAAATAGGGTCAACCGAAAAACCGTAGTGTAAACTGTGCAGAAAATATTCACACAGGAAATTTGATCCACCTAAGTGAATTAGCATAACCTTACCGTTTCCACTGGAGTTAACTTTACGTGTGTGACTGCAACAGTTCTTTTCCGACCATTTATCATTGTCCCACTGTCCGCTTGTCCCTTGAGGGTTGTGTTATTTGGAAAATGGAGGATGTGGGGCGGGGGGAGGGAAGTTGTGCTGTACCGTGTTCCAACCGGTTTTCTATAAAACACGCCTTGGGAGTCTGTCTATACGTGTTTCTGTTCTGCGTGATAGTAACTGAACACACGTTGCTGCTGGTGGCTTGAGGTTTTAAGGGCAGAAACGGCTGCGCATGCGTAGAACTTTCGAAAGCGGCATACTACCTCCCGTCCCCATTCTTAATCAGGATACGGTTATGGACGATTGCTGACTACAAACTAATTAGCTCATCTAGTTGGAAACGAGACAAAAGTTTACAAATGGATAGGCCATAGGCTACCATTACATAAGATATGTGGTGCGATGGGGGGGGGGGTAGAAAGTGTTTGGTGGTTAAACCGAATGTCGCTCCCCACTGCGACGAGTCATTTTGTTTGCCTGTGGTTAGCGATTTTTCTCGGACGATTTTGGATACATAGGGTAAATGTGTTCAGGGTCCCGACCTGCTCAATTAGGTAAACATTAGAAAAGCGGAAGATTGATGAGCCAGATGAAGTGTTTACCAGGCCAGTCCCACTAATTGCCTTAGCAGCGAAAATTTGAAGAGAGTCGAGGTGGTAAAAATTAACACAAAATGGGTTTTCTAAAATAAACTGTGGAATTTTGTTGACACGGCTTCTGTGGGAGACCCGAAGTTAGGTAAAACCAGCCTCATAGCTTTTTGATGACCTCCTCTTCTTTTCAGAAAGTATAAATGCGAGACCTAAACAATCCAGTTCAGTTTCTTCAGTATTAACGCAGAATCCGCTGTGCATAACGCAACGGGAACAATTGTGACCAGGTACTTGATAAGTAAAGCAGTAACGAAGAATTAGTGAAAATTGACTGAGCGTCGCACACTACTGATAAGGTCGCTGAAAACTCTCCCCATGACCGCTTTCTCCCTTCCTGTACGGATAGATGCAGTCCCCAAGATTTCGTCAGACTTATATTCTGCATGAATTTTGTTAATTCTTCAAGAAATACACGCATTTGCAAATCAATTTGGTTTTCACGAGAGACTGAAACATGAGGCGGCCTGTGTGCAGCACATTCAGCTGGAGAACATCATAAACAAGAGATTCAGTTGAATCTCCCAAATTGATCTGAAAATGAGTGTATATGTCAAAAAAATGTGTCTTCATGAGTACTTCTGTAGATCGTAACCGTCATCTAGCTAACGGGGGCACTTATCTCATTGCGCACAGACCGTTCTGCAAATCATATACCAATACACTTTTTTCATGGAAATCTCAGTGTCGCAGTCAATTCAATTTCTCACTTCGACCGCCTGTATTTCAGGCATACTGGGCAATCGGACATCGGAATTTCATGAAGAAAGGCGTGAACCTTGCAGTTGTGGCACTTTTATACAACTTACATGGACACTAGTGAGGAGGGAGTAAAGAAACGTATTAGGTAACAGTACAATTAGATGCGGATTCTAGAACAAGAACAAAACACAATGACCGTTGCTACCCGGTGAACCCGCATAAAAAATCGTTCAGCTGTAGCACCCTTTCGGTGCCTAGCTGCCATGCCACCCGAAGGAAGCACGAGGTCTGGGATACGGCATGGTTGCCCAAGCCTAGACAGGGGAAGTCGAGGTGCAGAGGTCGGATTCGAACCATGGATCTTCCAGTCAGCAAATTCGCGCTCTAACCGCTGAGCCATCTCACCCCATATAAGAAAGTCAAAACTGTTCGTCGATTTTTGAAGAGTTTTCAGCAACCTCATAAGTAATGTGCTGCGTGGGCTAACAGCGCAGATTGGTCTTTATTCTGTCAGCACCACTCATCACTTCAGCGCTCCACCCAGTCACTGACGAAGCTGCATGAGTAATTCGCAACTCTTGTATCGAGACTGTGATGAATCGTGGACGGTATTACATGATAGGTGGGAGGATGTTTAGTTCGAAGGCATTCTAAAATGGAACTAATGTCTTCGAATGACACGAGATGAAACCTCATCGGCCGAGTCATTTTTGTGTGAGAACTCAGACCATGGATGCCTACCGATAGCTGGCAACGGGAAATGTTGGAAATTTCATAAGATCATGGTGCGAAAGATGGATTTCGTTCCTGTCTAAGTCAGGTCCGCGGGAGTGTCATTCAAGTAGTTCGGTTGTCCGTTGAGCTAGTGTTTAGTCTTTGGGAAAGATCTGACGATCTCTGCTCAACTTCCGTTTCTGGCGAAGCGTTTAATAGACCTTAAAGAGCACAGACGCATTCCACTCGCGAACGATTCCATTGGTGCCAAAATGGGGATCCATATGGAGAAGAAAGACCTCCATCTGGTTAAACTTTCGGAGGTATGGCCAAACCCTCATCATTTACACATGATGGTTCATTAATTTGGAATGGTTAGCAAGCAATCTGCAAGAATTATTCCTATTTGACTGGATGATCTATTTCATTATACCGTACATTTATGACAAATTAGGTCAGTGATCCGCAACAAGTGAACTTTCGCTGACGGAGTATCTAAAACAGGCCGTCCAGACAGTTTGCTACATGTAGGTCATCTCAGTGTTACATACTAATGTACAGTAAGCACTGCAAGATATCGGAAGACAACGGTATTTCACTAGAGGCAGGGAAACCAGTTTTATGGACACCGTCGCTCACAAGTGACCGCTTTTATTCGTTGTATGACAGCCCACATACCTTAATCTATGAACATTAGATTGGGAATCACCTTAGAAAACCTGTGTTATCTACAAGCTAGGACTTAAGAAAAATTACAAATCTCCCTCCATTAAGTATGAATTTAAAAGCGCACCAAGCAAACGTTCGACTTTTCTACAATTCTGTCTGTAAACAAAAATGCGTTTAATATCTTCTGATTGTATCTTCTTTAGTGATTATACTTTATGAATTCATCTTCATCTCAGACGGATAGTTTTCATGCTAATGGTAAGTAGAAACAGTATTAGAAATTGTACTACTAAGATCAATCTAAGGTGGACAAGCTTTGTCTCCACAAAACTACTTGAGGGTGTATCGCCATACAGTAAAATACTTGTGGATGCCACTTATGACATTACAATGATAGCCGCCCGGATTCAATGAAGAACACAAACGAAATCGATATTCTAAACGACAATAAATTTGTGCTAATTGATCATAAATACGTATGCTAAGTAGTATATGTTCACCGTTCTCCTCTTCTCCCTTCCCTCCCAATCACGTTCTACCCCCCAAATGGGACGCATCACACTTCGAGAAAAACACTGATTTGTTGCACTCATTGTTCTGTTGGATGCTTTCGATGGGTTTCACGCTTGAATTCTATTTACCAAAGACAAGTATACTTTTTGACCTTCTGTCCGAACTGATTGGTTACTAGTTCCACGGCGAACTCTGCTTTCAGCCCATGTTCTTTCAATACAAACTACCCTAATTGTCTGGCCACCCTTTGGCTAGCGAACAGTCCAGTTCACATAGAAATTTGCCGGCCTATTTTTTGGAAAAAAAAACGATTAGTTTTTCGAGAAAAACACTGATTTGTTGCACTCATTGTTCTGTTGGATGCTTTCGATGGGTTTCACGCTTGAATTCTATTTACCAAAGACAAGTATACTTTTTGACCTTCTGTCCGAACTGATTGGTTACTAGTTCCACGGCGAACTCTGCTTTCAGCCCATGTTCTTTCAATACAAACTACCCTAATTGTCTGGCCACCCTTTGGCTAGCGAACAGTCCAGTTCACATAGAAATTTGCCTGCCTATTTTGTGGGAAAAAAAACAGATTAGTTTGCTACCGATGTATCCTTTTGGTAGAGTCTTTGGAAAGGCCGCAGTCCAGGATTGCACAGGACTGGATGGTCAAGTTCATGAATGATCCCGATCCATTTCGACTCATTTCTTCAACCCCTCACTGTGGTGAGTCTCAAGGAAATTGACTTCAGCGAATGAATGTCATTTTACCTAATGCCTTCTGGACATCGGAACATACGACATCCCATACCAGCGGTTGTCTCTCGAGGTTTTTCCCGGAGAGATTTCCAACAGACACATGTCGCTTTTTGTTGGCAATTATGGTTCATACTACCAAGGTTGTAAAAACAAATTCAAACCTCACGCCGCCACCTTTAGTCGGCCTTCTTTGGTGACGGGAGCTCACCCAGGGACTTCTGTACAAGCCAAAATCGGAACTACATCAATTTCACACCTACCAAAGGATCTGACGAGATCGATAAACGAACAAAAGATATTAAAAAGCGTAATTTGAGTAAGAAAACCCTGTAATTTTAGACATTTTTAGCCAGTTCCCAGGTGTTAGTTGAGTTGCTTCGAAGCAAAGACATCAGAGTACCCGCAAAAACATATGAATTTACTCGAGGTTGATCGGCTTTTATCGTAAATGCCATCATGAGATTTTAAATCTGCTTTGTCTCTGGAAGCCTTTTTGTTCAGCAACAGTATGCATTTCAAACTAAATGATGTTGGCGACATTTGGGAGCAATTATTGGTCTAAACGGAACTCTTTTTCCCCAGGGAGTCTACTCCAAAGAAGCATGTTTGCTGAGGCGAGCGTGCTCTCTCGCTCTCTGTGTGTGTGTGTGTGTGTACTGAAGTAGGGCACACATTTCGGAGCAGTCGACAGCCCTTGTGGAAAAATGATTTTTCTGTTATATCGAAGCTTGATAAACAGTGACAAAGAAGTCTTTTCTAAGGTTCTTAGGGTCTTGAACACTGTTACCTACTGGTAACTAAGGGAGTTGCTGCTTGGCAAACAATATGGACGCTTAGCTGTTTATTGTAAACAGATTGACTTTCTCCTGTTCCCATCTAACACCGAGAAATTCAGCATCACCATTTATTCGCTTTGCTAACGACTAACAAACCCTGAATTGTATCGACCAAGCTGGTTAGTGGATCAAACATGTTCTGCACTGTACAATCCTAGAAGAACAGTAGACTGATCAAATAAATGACATTCTGTTTGGACCTAATGCACTACTCATAAGGTTACTGAGAACTCTTCGTCACAAGGTTTCAGTTGGATTCAGTTGAGTCTCCTGTAAGAACCAAATTTGTACGTAAAGAAAAGTATTTGTCAAATCATTCAGAATACCCCATGAAACGTGCTAGATACAGTGACCCCTCATCATTGCGGGGGAGGGACCTCCTTATTTTCCCTGTAGTGGCCCATTTTATAGGGGATTATAGTACGAAGACCAGTGAACTGCCGATAAAAGCCTACCAACTCAGTTGTGCCGGTTCAAGAGATTATGCCATTAATCGACGGGTTTGTAATACTTTAACCGATGGGTTTATTCGATTTTATGATATAAATCCCTAAAACCAGATATGGCTCGCGTAATGACTAATTGGGATCATCAAAATCAGATAGAATCCAAGGTACTCACAGCCATCGTAGTTTTACGGGCGTGTTGAGGAGTCCCAAAAAAGTGCGTGACAAGTTAGTGCTAGGACGATACAGAAATATTGAATGCAATATAAATAAAAGATTATCGTTCGGCTGTAATACCTTATCGGTGCCTAGCTGCCATGTTACCAAAAAGAAGCACAAGGATTAGGATACTACCAAGATGCCCAAGTCTAGACGGTGGAAGTCAAGATAGAGAGGTTATCGTCAAACTATGGATCTTCCGGTTGGTAAATTCGCGCTCTAACCACTGAGCCATCTCGCCCTACTTCAAAAAAATGACTTTTCAAAGTTTACTACCATAAGAGGCTTGAAAGTTCTCATAAATTCTAAGAACAAAATAGTCAGATAGGGCTCGCGTAATGACTAATTGGGATCATCAAAATCAGATAGAATCCAAGGTACTCACAGCCATCGTAGTTTTACGGGCGTGTTGAGGAGTCCCAAAAAAGTGCGTGACAAGTTAGTGCTAGGACGATACAGAAATATTGAATGCAATATAAATAAAAGATTATCGTTCGGCTGTAATACCTTATCGGTGCCTAGCTGCCATGTTACCAAAAAGAAGCACAAGGATTAGGATACTACCAAGATGCCCAAGTCTAGACGGTGGAAGTCAAGATAGAGAGGTTATCGTCAAACTATGGATCTTCCGGTTGGTAAATTCGCGCTCTAACCACTGAGCCATCTCGTCCCTACTTCAAAAAATGACTTTTCAAAGTTTACTACCATAAGAGGCTTGAAAGTTCTCATAAATTCTAAGAACAAAATAGTCATAAATGCTTTGTTGATCGTCATCTGCCTAGAAAATTAACGGGGGTTTCAGTCTACTGGTTAAACCTTACCTTTCTTACCAGAAAACTGCAGATTGGAATTACTCACATACACAAAGTCGGACCGGCCATTGATTAAGAATATCCTCTCGGTGAGAAAGTAGGGCAGTTCAAACGTTTTCTTACGCGTAAGCGACCTTCAATTGATCGATATAGTCTAACCACTGAGATCAAACTGTTGAACGGAAGTACCTCACAGGTCATCTGACTTACAAGCCGCACTTCGTCACGTGTACTCCTTTCCCCATGTATGCGATCCAGACTTAGATTTCACTGCGGAATACGACTACGCTGATACCTATCTGAAGATGTCTTTGCAAGGAACTTGGTTCTATTTTATTCAGGAGGGTGGTCCTCGTGCACGAGTACTCAAAAAGGCTTCCTTGTTATATTTTTTAGTTATTTGTTAGAATGGAAATGATGAGGATACCCTTTTAAAAGTTTCTGAGTCCATGGTTAGCCACAATTTCTTTCCCCTTTCTTACCCAGGATTCAAAGAATTTGAAAGAAAAAATGGGATTCAACGTGAAACTTAGTTATTCAGCCTAATTCGTACAACGCGCAGAATCATCTGGACTTTGGAACATTTACATTCTATATTTAGTATTTCATATTTCGTTTCTTTAGATATCTCAAGCTTACAATGAGGTCATCTTGTGATTCTCGCCAGAACATTTTTAAAATTCATTTCAGGATATAGATGGAATAGCACATAAACAGAATAGTTCTGCTGCACAAAAGCCCGTAAGATGTCTAACACGCATAGCGTAGGTGAAAAAAGAAACAAGCGCTGGGGACTGTGGTTGAATATGCAGCTTCTGGCCTGCCAGTTAACACTGCTTCGTTATCTGAGCTGGCGCGAACGCCGAAGTTTGTCAACATCTAAGTTTAGAGCTTCCACCTCTGTTCAGCGGATTGCCAGCGCAATAAATCAGCCTCTACTATGACTTTTATCTCGGAGAAGGCTTCGTAGGAACGTACTGTTTTCGGAGCTGATGGAAGCGACCCGGTACAACGCAGCTATAGCTTCATAACTGCAAACTAAATTTGCTTTACTGTTCAGCAGCTTGAGACAAACGCATTAGTTTTTACATAACAGTGGCTTGAGTTCAGCGTGCGTCGACCGAGGCAGTATTCAACCGTTGGGACCATGTCACGGAAATAACTCTCCGTACTTGATGTTTTTTTCAATCAGGTCATTACTTCAACACAGTGATTATTTCCGAGCAAGGATTGAAGAATGTGTTAGACCTCCGGCAGTTCCACGTCATGTCCTATTTTCCACTGACTATCTGGTATCAACTATTCAAAGACACGTGGCCGAGTTTCATGTGGTGGATACAACAATGTACATTCACCAGGCAACAGCATACGGGATATTGTGACTAAAAGCTCCGTGTAAGTGAGCGGAAATAAGGGTTACCGGGGAATTGTGTCCATTGTTTTCTAGGGACCATTGTTCGGCAGAGAACCAAATGTTCGAACTAGCGACTCTGGTCTGTTGCTGACACGAGGAATGCTCAGGTGCGAACAGTTGACTAATCGTCAGTATGGTGTTTATGAGTGGGCTTGACAACGTTGCCTGACCCTTGGGAAATTAAAACGGAGTGTTCGAGAGCAATCTGTTCACGATCAGTAATTTAATACTACCTAAAAACTGTCGGCTCTTGTAACCTGTCGCCCTGCAACACGAAGATGGAAGACCAAGGCGCGGTGAACCTGGTCACGTGTTCAATGTACCTCTGAGCAAATGGGGCAGCCCACAGATGAATCAAACCTGGGCCAAGACGTATGTGGATTGACTAACAAAACATCATAAGAAACAGTGCAGACTGACTGGTCACAAGGTGGCCTCAAAGCCGACCTGATTCCCTGGTAGGCGGTGTGGAACACGCAGTAATATGAAGGTCATTTAGGTAGGCACACCGCCATTTGCGGTCTCAGTATTCTGTTCATACTCGTCTTCACTCAAGACATCGGAGAATAATGGGGCATGAACTAATGGTATGAAGTTACTCTGAGTATCAGATATGTAGTTTTTGGACATGGCGAATTCAGGTAAATTTTCCAACTCCAACCCTATACAGCGCGGTTTTGATGCGCCTCTCTTTACTCCGCGTGCCCATTGTCCCCAACCTCTCCGGAAACTGCTTATATTAATGTGGTGCATACCGAGAGTGACGCAGCTTAAAAGAGCCCACATATTGTTGGGCCCGTTCTTTTCTTCATATTTCTTCTAGTGATTTCTAAAATAGCGTTTTTTGGGGGGAATAGTAATCTAGGAAAGGGACCTTGTGTCATCCGGGAAACAAAGTGATTTAAAGCTGTTGATCTGGTAGCCTGGTACCAGATGTTGCCCAGTATAACTGCGAAAAGTGCGCACATTTTGCCAAGTGGTTCCTCGGCTGCCTCTACCCTAACTCGTTCAAATGAAGCAGCCAAACATCCCTTTCGGCTGTTAAATTCTTAACGACCGGATGGGCTACGCAAATGTGGATCATCTTGAGAAGCACAAGGTTGTGAGAACATTGTGATTGTAAAATTGACCCCATCGTATCACATCGAAAGCTCTCGGGGCGGTCAACGAAGAAGGGGGTCGAGGCTTGGCTGGACATAAAAACTTCCGGCTACCTTCTAGCATCATTGGTATGTATCTCTGGAAACGATGAGCAGAATCTACCTTAACTCGTTTCCCAAATGCTCGACGTTGCCACTCTGAGCGTTCGGGTCCATCCAGCAATCCATACTTAACAACTTGAGTCTCCCATGAAAACCACATCAGTTTTAAATTGAATTCATTCCTTCAAGAACATCGTACTGTTACGAGATACGTTCTCAATTTCCAAGACCCTTTTCCAAATACCCTGTGGTTCAGTAATATCCCACGTGATTTCAGTCCAAGAACAAAATAAGAAAGGTATGTGCAGGTCATCAACTGGATTATTCAAGAATCTCTCAAACTTTACCCAAATGAAGAAAAATGGACGGCTCTAGTTATGTTGGTACGGTCGATCACCAACCAACAGAATACGAAGTGTCCACGCAGGAACGGATAGTTGATTTACAATCAACGGTGTATCTTTCGTCGCTGGCTTCGTCTGTGTTTATTCAATGAACTGGACATTCGAGCCGTACAACAAAAACCGGCCCAGCTGCAAGACAAGAACAAACCATCGCGTGCCAGGCAACCTAGAAAAACTGGTAGAGTTCTTGGTCATCTTGTACTCAGGACATGTTTTGATCGTGTAACCTTATCTGAAATCTCAGATTTGAACATCTCACCGAAACACATTCACTTTTGTTGGCAAGCTAGGTCAACCACGGTTTAGAAAAACGAATGGAGTCTCCCCGGATTCCCCAAAGATTTTGGCCGTATTCTAGACTCTCACCTCCGGGACTGGCTTTTACTCCCTCCTGTTTGAAAGTACAGTATTTTTCCGTTCGTGACATGTCTTTTGAAGTGACCTGGTTTTCTGGCTGTTTGTTGCTAGTGCCCCACACTATGCGGAGGCGTTGTGTACTGCTGTATACTGTCCGTGTGATCGATAACACGCATGCTGGAATGGTTGATCCAAACTGAAAAGTCGACTGGTTCCACATTTGTATCGTTTGGTGCCACGTAATTACCACTGTTAGTGGATTGGTGCGTGCAACCTGTGGGAAACACGTGTTTTTTTAGGTTACTTCCAAAGTTATAGGACCCAGGTACTAGTACCGTACTGTATTTACTTACCCAAAAATGCATATAGACTTCTCGCAAACAGGTGTTTGAGCTCCTACAAGGGTTCGAACATCTATCTGTTTAATTCAGTGAAGGTCCTTAACGTCTTGTCACACTGTAAAGCTTGCACAGAAGTCCCTCCAACACAAGAAATATCACTTTAAACGTTTATTTTATGAATGGCAGAGCGTTCAACTACTCTGTAAAACCCCATCGCCGTGTTTTTTCATCAGTGAGCCAAACAGTTGATACCAGCCTTGACGATGAATGCCACTGGCTACTAATTTTTCGTCAAATTTACTTCCCCCCTGACGATTTTTCCCAATAAAACTCGGCCGGTTACGTGCATCCACAGCAATCTTTGTGCAGTAACAATCAAGCAGGGAAAACATTCCGACACGGGGCACACTAAAACTAGATTTCATCCTTGCGCTGATTGAAGAATGCCACAGCTTCGGCCAATAATCCCATTTGCACGTAAATCTGGTTTTAACAAGATACTCAAGTTAATCCAGTTAAACCTTCCAATTATGATGGCCCGCTTAGTCTTCGGCCGCCTGATGAACCCCAAGAAAGGAGAAACCGGTCGTGTCGGAAAATCTGTAGCAACTTTATGAGTAGTATGTTACGCTTAGATGATGAATTGCGTTCTCCCCCGAATATCGTACCAATGCCAACTGACACATGCCACAGTTTGTAGCAGTACGATCAGTTGAAGTGGACCAGTACAAACGGGGTATTTAGCTGGAATGATTCGAGTATTTTGTCAAAATCCATTCCGTGTGCAAATAAGAGTGTTTGTCGAAATCAGATTTGTGTTTTAGCTGGAATGATTCGAGTATTTTGTCAAAATCCATTCCGTGTGCAAATAAGAGTGTTTGTCGAAATCAGTCCAATTTGTGTTCAGATGGGACCTACGGTTCAAATTAACTCGGGGACTGTGCCCAACTGATTCGCCCAAGTGGGAAGGGGAAATCTACTGTGGATTATCAAAAGGTTTTGAGCAACTTTATGAGTTTGACATCACATCTGACTTCCGCTTGGATCTTCCGCAGACCAATGATTCTGTTACCGGAATGCCTCCACACCTCTCGTGAACGCATTAGCTGCTTTTCAACACCTTAGCTGAAGTATCACGGCCATACTCGGCTCACGAATCCAGACTACCTGTGATCTGCCGGCTAAACCCACCTTTTCAAAGGCATATATTACAAGCACCAAGAGATTGAACGATAAGCATAGTTGAGTTCTCTTCAGAGTATCGCAACAGACAAATTCGCTCCAGAGCCCAATCAATGAAACTTTCTTTCACCCCACTTGAGTGAAAGGACGATGCCACATTCAATCACCTAACAATCAAAACCCATACTGAAAGCGAAGTAAATCCTCACGTCGAAGTGAGAAGTCTTCATTGTTCGTGAGAAACTAACAGAATTATTAATCAGTGGCGATCAACCTCTGCGATTTTACCCATGAGTTTTGCTCCTACACCCCATCCATTGATGGCACAAGTCCGCTGTCGTGGGTGAATGGAAAGTAGCAAGTAAAAAATCGTTCAACTGTAGCATCCTTTCGGTGCCTGCTGCAATACCACACGAAGGAGGCACGAGGGCTGGGATACTGCCAGGATGCACAAGTCTAGACAGGGGAAGTTGAGAGGCAGAGGTCAGTTCGCGCCACAGACCTTCCGGTCAGTAAATTCGCGCTCTAACCACTTGGTCCACGTCACCCCGAAAAGTAGCCAGTACTGTAATGTGGTGACAGATTTCAAGTGTGCGCCATCGTAAATTACAATCCCTTTTGTCGCTTTCAGAACACGAGGGCTGGGATACTGCCAGGATGCACAAGTCTAGACAGGGGAAGTTGAGAGGCAGAGGTCAGTTCGCGCCACAGACCTTCCGGTCAGTAAATTCGCGCTCTAACCACTTGGTCCACGTCACCCCGAAAAGTAGCCAGTACTGTAATGTGGTGACAGATTTCAAGTGTGCGCCATCGTAAATTACAATCCCTTTTGTCTGCTTTCAGAAGCGGCTGCAATAATGAGGTCATAACATAAAGATATTCTTGAATACCATCCAGCGGACAGACTCTCCCAAAGACTAACACTAGTTGTATTTCTATATATTTGTGTCCCCACATTCTGTTCCTGTCACCCATCGACCCCACGTGTTCTGGTGCTCACAGAATAAACTGATAAACCTCTGATCTTGTGCTTCTTTGTGAACAGCTGGTGAGAGTTACCAACCTACCGATAAATCCAACTAACACATCGCAGCCCCACCTGCCTGCCATCCTCAAAGCATTCATACACGCAAACCTTACAGTGCACAATCGTCACTGGTCCCAAAGCATTTCAAAGTGAAGGGGAAAATGTTCTGAACAGGATGGTCCATGCTGCTCTCTGGAAATCATCGTCCTATTTTGGCTGAGGTGACTCCAACATCTCCCCAAACTTTGGTCTCTGAGACATCACAAAATTTCCATCGGGCGGATTGGTCGAACCCAAACTACGAAGACCTTTCTCATCTTATTAGCTGTAACTGCACTTTACCAAGTAAGGTCATATCGTAACTCGGTATGAACCCGGTACCAGATTTGAAAGTCCAATTTGAAGCTATCTGGTTGTTTTTTGAAATGTTCCAATGAGAAATGAGGGAGTAAACAGCTAATCGACGGCTATGCAATTCGCTAAACAAGCGCTTACGCACAAGATCTTGGGAGAGTAACTTTCAAGATGACAGGTGTTTCATTAGACCATTCAGGATTATTCCAAACGAACAACTATGATTTGGAATTTGCATCAAACTGTGAATTCCTTCGTCAAGTGCAAAAACCTGTCTCGTGAGATAGACGTAACGTACTACTCATAAGGTTGCTGAAAACTCTTAAACGGCCCTCAGTAACCTCACAAGCAACATGTTACGTCCATGCAATATACTGTAACATCTTGAAAATCCTACCAACTGGAACATTGGGCTGTCTGATATAACATTTTCAGTTGAAGAAGAACATCATAAACGAGAGCTTGGTGCCAGATTAATCTCCAGCGAAAACTAAACTGGTATTTTAAAAAATGAGTGCATTTGTCATGTCTCGTAAAATCCTCAGCAATCTCCAGAAACGTCGTGCAGATTCCTTTACAGTTATGAAACAAATCATGGTGGACATTTGGAAATTTGGAAGTTGAGTTGAGACAGTGACTCCATTCTCGCTGAAGTTAATGTATCATAGAATTCCTAGATTTTGAGAGCCATATTGGGAATTACAAATGAAATTACATTGTATGCAACTTTGAATGAGCTACTGAACATCAAGAAATCGATTCCTTCTAGTCCACAGCAGTGACCTTTGATCCCGCATGAAACATGTGATAAAACAGACCCACGCTGACTTTGGCAAACACACGAGTTTGGTTTTGACAGGAGGCTTGAAAGCATGGAGCTAAATCTCTCGTTTATGGTGGTATGAGTAGTATATTAAGTCCACACCACATATTGTCCATCAATTGCCTAATGAACCATTCATCAGAAACGCTTGCCACTAGGCTGTTTCCATTATTACCGAAAGTGCAGTTTCTGGACTTTCCTGTATGTCAGTAGCTTTTTTTATCAGGATATTCCGTCCACCAGTAGACCAGACTGCAACTAGTCTGGTCAAGCTCAAAACGATGGTGAATCAAACTCCAGCGAACCGTTTATCAGTTACCACGTGTCTCTATTCATCAGATTCATGTTAAACTGATAGAACAACCAACCTTGTAATTCTTACACCCCCTTGCGAGTCGTTTGTGAGGTTAACACGTTCGAGGTGACAACAGTTCGACTGATGGCAGCAACAACTCGCTGTTCTCGGCGCAGGTTGTCATCAGTTATGTAGAGTAAAAACGACATCAGAACTTGTCAGACAGAGTTTTGAGTAGACCCAAGATCGCACTGGTTTCACATGACCACCGCGCCTACCTTACACAATTATCTCGTTATTCAGGTCGAAAAGGTCCAGCCATAGTTGAGCTCACAGCCACCGAACCCGGTTGTGTTCAACACAATCCACGCAACACATGTTATCGTACGCCCTGAAAACTTTCGGTCACCATCCAGTTGAACACATTACACGCAAGAGCAAACGACAGCACTGTCAGCTCGGAGGGCGTTAGACTCGACCTAATAGATATGTAATTACCCGTTTTGCCTGTAACACGTGATCCTTCCAATCAAAACTTAATTTTCACAGTAAAACTGTGTGTACGGTATTGTATTCATTGATGCAGCCGAAAATTGTTATCCAGAAGTACATTTTTAATGGTAACCAGTGTGTTTTAAAAAAAAACAGTCAAGAATAAGGGAGGAGAGGTTCCGAAACCTGACTTCTACAGTTGTGAAGGTGACCTTGTGCAATTCTATGAATGAATCCACCCAAATCGACCACCGAGTTTCTGTACTGTGAATGCGTCTAAAAACAAATTCAAGTTCTCAATTTGCTAACCGAGATCTTAGCTTGCAAGTGAAGAACCCTCTCCAGTGGTCTTGTTTTTGTAAGCAGTCTACAAAGTGCGCACTTTATGGAACTTTGGAGAAGTTCGAACAATCAATCATCCGGATGGGAGTTGAACCAAATGCTTTTCATCCACGGGTCTTCAGTCATCAGTGTGACTGGCTCGAATCCAGACATGCAAAAGCGTTGCTTGTCCTTCCGTCTGAGGGTTCATATCTGACAGTCTTCAGTTGATTTGAGAATTCTTATGAAGCAGACCAAAAGGATGATGTAGTGCCTTCATTTCCGAACAGAGTATTCTTCCCATACGATGTGTATCAAAACTCTTTCGTTCTCTCCAGTTTCGAAGATATAGAATATGAACTCTGTCCGAACGGTTGTGACCAGCAGTCATCTGGACCCTATTCAAGAGGAGACATCCCCTGTGGGACGGACCATTTTCGAAAAAACACGTGCCTGAGGGCACTGAAAAAGCTTACCGATAACTGTTTGAGACTTATAGTACTGTTACTAATATGCATCATTCCGAATAAGTTAGCTTCGAAAATCACATATTCATATGGAATTGCACGACTGCGTGGCTATTACGTGCGCATTCGATAAAGTGCTTCACTGATACCATGCACCGGCAACTGTCACGCCAAAGGGGTAGGTAAAAACTTAAACGGAAATGGAGTAATTAAATCAGCTTTTCTGAAGTTTGTAACTAGACGCCTCAAATCACTGATAAAAGGTATCTGACCGGAAGTAGTAAGTATTTGGTTTGAACTGAAACTGTCAATATTTGCAAGCAAAAGTCTACCACTTCACTTGGGTGCTTGTCTCAAAGCGAACTGTCAAAGATTGATCAGGCCAGATTAAAAGAAGGGAATCTAAACTGCAGATGTTAGATAAGAAAGTGTTATTCGACTGTAACCCGGTTTAATGAACTTTTCTAACATGTTGATTTAAGAACGACTTCTTGAGTGTACGTCAGCCATAACCACCGTAAGTCAAGTAGATCGGAGCATGAATGAACAAACTTAACACTTGTAATGTACTACTCACAAGGTTACTGAAAATTCATCGACAGTGCACGACCAGTTTCGTCTTTCATAGGGCTCATCGGGTAGGCCCAGCCCCCGAGTTTCCGTCAACCTTATGTTCTACTTGAAGCCAAATTGCACGAAATTAGTACACTCATCTGCAACCAATTTTGGTTTAGCAAGAGACTCACCTGAAACCCAGCTGAATCTCACGGTTTTGATGTGCTGCACAAGGCCACCTCATGTTTCAGTCGCTATGATATTCGAGATATCGCAACACATGTATATTTGTAATACACTACTCATTAGGTTGCTGTTGACGAATTTTCAGCAACCTTATGAGTAGTGCATTACAAATATAAAAATGTAGTTTACCGAAATCTCAATCGGCACACGTCCTACTGAAATACACTCATGGATCGCAGTTCGCGCGTTCGTGAAAAAAAACCAACATGATCTTTATGAGCTCATTACGTTGGTGTCAAATACACCAACACACAGAGGAAAATTCCTCTCTGTGAAGTCTCTTATTAGTAAACACCAACTAATCGGTGGCAAGTTATTGGACATAAAAGTAAACGTCTCATATATACACAGTGTTTTGAAAAATTGAACATTCTCACACGTCTTCTTGAAATTTCATGGATACTTTTCGACTGTCACACAGTCGTGAACGAACACTGCAAATCAGTTCCACAAGTTCCGCAATAAACTTAAGTTTTTTGTTAGATGTGGGGCGGAGCTTTGACACTACCAAAAACTACTCACACACCCCATAAGTAGTATGCGTCGCTACACTGAGAATTTTTGATGACTTGGTAATTGACGATGAGTCTTGCTTACCAACAGCGGGGCGTCAAAAAACTTTCAGATTGTAGGCCATTTAGTGTGAAAACTAGTCAGCATCAGCTGAACATGTTTGCGATACAGTAACAATGCGTCATAATCTTTGACGATGAATACTGTTCGGCTGGGTTTATCACATGGGTTTGTCCCAATTCATCCTCTCTGACTTCGGCTACTCGCTCGGTTAACTGTCGCACTATTCACCTAACTGACACAGGCAATCTCCCAGCGCATCTTATCTTGATGATGCCAGTGAGCAGTTTACTGGTGTCACGATGAATTTTATATGTCTTACCACTCATGCTGTTTTATCCCGAGATGCTCCAAATTTCAAATGCGCATTTCAAAATCCTTAGAAGGATGTCGGAATCACTAAATTGGAAGAAGGTCGTCCTCTGTGGTGATCCCTGAACGTACTTGAGAGTTGATGTTGTTTCTACTTTCAGCATGGCGACCATCCTTGTAGAAGCATCCCCCTTTTTAACAGAGTTGCGCGAGACTAAGTGTTACAGTTTCCACATCATTCCGTTCTTCGTTCTATATTGATAATGGAGGTCTTGAGGGGGGCAAAAGAAATTACCCCGAACTTGACGCAACACACTACTCATAAGGTTATTGAAAACTGTTTGGACATTTAAATATCCGAACGACACTTCTGTCTGCGTATGGCAACAATTAGTAACATCTGGTTTTCCGGCATCTATACGTACGTATCGAAAAGCCTTTAACCGTATGGCATTGCACGTTCGGAAGGCATTTTAAATCAAACCCCCCCCACTCTGAGTGATTCGTTTGTGCATAGTTCCTCCGTTTGTAATACTGCCATTATTACGCGACTCCCGACTGTCATTGGTGATGCAGTTCCACATTCAAATCTAGGAGACGGTAGGGGGATGCACTCATTTTCAAACAAATTTGTTTTTTCGGAAGACTCAACTGTAACCCAGCTGAATCTCTCTTTTATGATGTTTTTGCGAATATAGACGTGACACACTACTAATGAGGTTGCTGAAGAATTTAGGCGACACTAGCTTCAGTAACGATAAGTGGATGTGAATGTTAGACCTACCTTGATTTGCGCAACACTTTGCTTTCAGTGTACCTGGCGACGAATATTACATTAAGCCCTCCTCTCTCCCCAGGGTAACACCCGCGCGTGTGTGTGGAGGTATAAGGGACCGACAAAAATCTTTGCATGGTTTGGATTTTTTGTACCCAAACATATGCTTATGACAAAATTCAATCAGATGTCAGTAATTATCGGGTCCTCCATAAAGATTGTACTAGGTCTGACAATCTCATGTGTGTCGAACATCACCTGTGGTATGCCATAATTAAGATTCGTCGTAGAAGCCTTCTTATGCCATCTTATGATATAATCAAGGCGAGAAGCTAAGTGAGACCTGAAGAGGTAACAGCAGGAAGGGGAACGACATGTTGTTTTTCTTCACGAGAAAGTTCAGTGGTATCCACCCGAAGGTCGTTGGTTCGAACCCGACGTTTGGATGTCAACTGCTTCGATTTAGGCTAGGGTAATCTGACAGTGCTTCAACCCTCAAAACTCCTTCAGGTAGCATGAAAGTTTGGCAACGTAAGAATGTCATATCTGAACAAGATTAATGTATCATCATGATTCACTTTTTTCCTTTTCCAAGTAAAATTCCATTATCGTACTCCTGAGCGTCGGCCAACACCACGCATCGGCCGGTTTGGTTAGCTTTACTTGCAATCAGAGAGATGATTAATTAGGTTTTCTTTTTTTCGTTTGGTTCAATTGAAAGAAAAACAGCTGCGAGGCCAGTCAAACGTCTGACAATTTTTGCAATTTCTTCTGAAAAATCAGCGATTTGTGTCTTCCTGACAAAACCCCTTTTCGGCGACGCACTACGAGTGCGCGCCCGTTTCTGTAAGCCTCCGTGTGAATTCCTGTATTCGACTTCGATGTGGTGTGTTGGAAAGCAGTTGTTATGACTGGGGCAACTAGTCAGGCCCACTGAAAAAAAAAATCGTACTCTCGAACTCTTGGCAAATGAAGAGTGAAACGGGATCTGTGCAGCACATTCGGTTGAAGCGAAGCAAATGGGTCTCTCTCGTTAAGGCCAAACTGGGGTGCAAGTTGTGCACTCAGCCAATTTCCAACCAACTGGGTTTGAATGAGGCTTATGGAAGCTGCGCGGGTTTTCAGCAACCTTATGAGTAGTATCGGTTTGGCAGAAATGACTCGTTTCTCGGTATGCAACAGCATCGTTCACAGAAATGGACGAGGTTTTTCTCACCATAAACTTCACTCATTTTCTCACTTACCTAGTCTATCTTCCTATCATTTTAATGTCTGTTATTGGGCTAATTGTGCACAATTTATCTAAACATGTCATCTTTCTCTCTTGTATAAATTTTGTTTCTGTGTTAAGTAGGTATAAACAGGACAGATGTAACACACTACTCATAAGGTCATGGAAAACTCTTCGACACCGCATAACCGGTTTCTCCATTCTTGGGCTCACCAGAAAGGAGAATTTCCTGAATTTCGGTGAACCTTATGTTTTACTTAAACCCCAGTTGTACGAAATTAGGAAAAATACAGTCACTTGTATACCAAGTTGCTTTTTACAGGCGACCTAACTAATATCCAGCTGGTTTTCTCGGTTAGATGTCCTCTCACACCTCGGATTCAGTTTGATTTCCCGGTAAAACCAAACTGATGTACAAATAAGCCTATTTCGCCAAGCCCTACAAGGTTTGATCTGGCATGAGTTTGTGTCAAACACAATAAAACCAATACGAGCAAAATGGACGTATGGAGTTGATTCAACTTCGAAGCTTTTTTCCATGGTTTCTTCGGATAATGCCATAGCTACAGGTAAGTGTCCAAAGGCGAAGTTATGTTCGCATCCTGTGTTACAAAACATTAGCTAGGACCCTAATGGACCCTCCTGGCACAGGCTCTTAGGATTGGCCGATTGGTCTGAAGGACACTTTAGGCACTTTTGTGGTACGCACAAGTTTACAGCTGGTCTCACCCTTCTACGTATGCCAACACCATATAACTTAAACATGCAAACATTAAAAGAGCAAGTGGTACTTCACTGAACTGAATACGTGCAGTGACCTCGAGTGAGTATAGAATTCGTTCGTTTGAATAATGTAGGGGTCAGGGCCATTGTAGCTACACAAAAATCAATACTACACTTCAACCGCTATGGGCACTGGTCGCTATGGGATGGAGCCATTAGATTCGAAAATCGTACTATCCATAATAACCTTAATAATAAATAAATAATAGTTGTTCAGCTGTAGTACTCTTCCAGTGCCTAGCTATCAAGCCGCCCGAAGGAAGCACCGGGCTGGGATAATGCTAGGCTGCCTATGTCTAGACAGAAGTCAAGATGCAGAGGTCCGTTTCGAACAATGGACCTTCCACCAACCACTGAGCCATCTCCTTCCCCCTATAATAACATTACCGTAGAACTAAAATGTGTGAACTATTTCAACACACATACTGTCTAACAAAGCCAGTCTCGTCAGCAGCTCTAATACATGTACAGTGAAGAAACGTCTGTTGTTTGTCAAACCACATTATTGTCGTCCAAATTTGTGAGGATTGTGTCTGGTTTTCGTGCATTCTTAGCCTTTCCGCGGTTTGATTGGATTCCTGGAGCCCCCCTGACTGGCATGATCATCAGCGTGGTTTTCTAGAATGAGTTATAATCAATTAGCGAAAACTAAATTATTAGGCTAAAGTGTCGTTTGATGGGCCAATGTCGTTTAAACGTGGACACTATTTTTTTTTCAAAAATCTTCAGACGATAACTGTTGGTAAAACAAAACCCAATTGTAATTTTTTAAAACCTGACCGTCAACAAATCACGCAAAAACGCAAAAGTACTCATGACCGCAGACTTACTATATATACCTTTTTCTCCGAATTGCACAATCCTGATTCTTCGCGAACTAACACGCAGCAAGTGTCGATTCTATTCAAACGCAAATATTCTAGAAGGTGATGTTGCAATGTACCACGAAAGTTGTTTAATACGAGCCCAGTGGCAGACGTAGACAGGCACTACGAACAAGCGGCGACAAGCTTTCGTACTCCAATAGAATCTTGTGACATTATCAGGGTTTGAGAAGCAATGGGTGTGGTTGTGCGTCCACAGGCGCGTGCGCATGTGCGCAACTGCTCTTCCGCGCATATGTGTTAAACGTGGACACTATTTTTTTTTCAAAAATCTTCAGACGATAACTGTTGGTAAAACAAAACCCAATTGTAATTTTTTAAAACCTGACCGTCAACAAATCACGCAAAAACGCAAAAGTACTCATGACCGCAGACTTACTATATATACCTTTTTCTCCGAATTGCACAATCCTGATTCTTCGCGAACTAACACGCAGCAAGTGTCGATTCTATTCAAACGCAAATATTCTAGAAGGTGATGTTGCAATGTACCACGAAAGTTGTTTAATACGAGCCCAGTGGCAGACGTAGACAGGCACTACGAACAAGCGGCGACAAGCTTTCGTACTCCAATAGAATCTTGTGACATTATCAGGGTTTGAGAAGCAATGGGTGTGGTTGTGCGTCCACAGGCGCGTGCGCATGTGCGCAACTGCTCTTCCACGCATATGTGTGCGCGCGCGCAAGCGTGCGTGCGTGCGTATTGAGAAACTGGTTTGGGTGATGAATGTCTGCGTGTGAGTAGGTGAGTGAGTGCGTGCGTGCGTGCGTGCGTTCCGTTTCTTTTGGTAAACTCGTGCTCGCCTCAAGATAAGCAGAGCTAGGCACGTGCGCGCAGCCTAGTGCTCAAAATGGGGATAACACAGATAACCAATCTTGTGCCGGCTTTGACCAAAACTTGGTTTTATCAACAAGTTGGAATTCTGTGTTTTATGCTGCCACAACAGCACCCCCCTTCCAGGTGCACCTTGCCGTCCACATGTAATACAACGGTGCATGGCTTATCACATCAGCCAGTGTGTGGAACCTAGTATGCAGCTGTTGCTTTATGAAGGCTACTAGCTTAGATATCTGTTGGACTGTTCGGAGAGCACAGGAGTTTATATAGGGTTTTCAGAACTCCGAAAGCGATTCAGGCATGTTCTACAAATTGCGGCCTACGAAGTCCAAGCAGTTGATCGTTAGGAACTACGGTATAGGCTGATTAGCCGCCATTTTTAACGGTGCGATTTCCGCAACAGAATGTAGAAGAGTACGTACAACTGGCGCCATGATAGGAACCTTTGAGTCGACTACGATCTGCCCTCGACGCTGACTGCCTGAAGAAGAAACGACAGGCCTCTGTGTTTTCTCAGTGACTTTTTTGCAGTAAATTCGGAATTAACTACTATAGTCAGTAGGTGGAAATGTAAACTTTCATTTCCCACATTATCGACCATCGTTTAATGGTCTTAAACCAACCTTATCGATAAACTTTATATCCAGTCCGAAATCGCGTGCCATATGGTACAATTACCATTGCTTGTGGTCGAGTACAGTGCCATTTTAAATTACTTCATTCGCAAAGATCAACAAGACCACTAACAGCATCAATTGAAATTTATGGACACTTCCTATGGCGCCTTCAACTAGTCGCACTGATGATGTTGGATAAAAGCCTGTTCGTGTCGGAATGATAAAATCGAGGATAAATTTGTCTGAATCAATATTGTTCGGGGCAGAATTCGGACAACAAGACGAGTCCACGTGAGCTTTAAGCAACTCTCTCCTCGGATGTGCTGTTAATCTGCTTGGCCATCACGTTCAAGGTCACGGTTGCAAGGGCAAACGATACGACCAATCCGAACGCTCGTTTCACCATTATCCATCAGTTCGCAGCACGAACGTGAAATACACCCAATCTCCTGAACACATTTCTGGGGAAACCACAACTTTCAGGCATAGTGAAGATCACAAGTGTCCTCTACTGCAATGTAACCAGCAAAAAACCTCCAGTGATACTGGTGAGGTTTCAAACTGTGCCTTGTGTTATCTCCCATGAGTGAAAAGTTTTTTTCAATTCATTTATGTGACCATCCAAGTAGACGACAGTCGTTATATCAAACATGACTTTAGAAAGTCTAAAGGGGGGAACCTCGATGTGCATGAAGTTTAGGAGAACCGAAATACATCCGTCTCCGAGAGGTATGCCCCTGAGTGCGACTGAAACAAAACAGCCAAAAATTCTCAATCACCTTAAAGCACAGAATGCAATTCTTCACTGACAGGAAGTAAACGTGCAGGCCAGTTGTGTACCCGGGAAAATTCAACGACGTTTCGTTTGAATTCACCAGGGAAGAGACTAACCGCGCAAAAACACCGCGAACACCCTTAAAAAGGTTTTCACTCTGAGGGCTAGTCATCACCGGTTATTGGAAAGGAGGCAAGGTGATGCCAGACCTCCTGTTAGTCACTCAGCTGTTCAAATACTCCAGGTGCACACACCCGAAAGATACGTGAAACACATGTTGCTAATTCTTCGCAACGAGAGTGGAAAAGCCGTGCGGTTCCTTCGGCCTCTCAATATACGTTAACTTCTGACAGAACATGCTACTTATAAGGAAAGTGAAACGCCTGGACAGCATAGTACTGTTTTACCCTTCATGAAGCTCACTGAATCGTTGTAAGCATAGAGTATTCACGAGAAAGTTGTTCATAAGGCTTTGGCGTGGATAGGTTGGACGCTAGCTTCAGTAGCTCACTATGTTATTTTCAAGTGAGATTTCACTCTACACGTCAGTGTAAGTCAATGTATACTGAAAAGCTAAAAAGCACTGTACAGCTGTTTCGTTCTTACCGGGAATCTTCAGCGGTGCTCATCTCACGAAACTCCGGGGTGTCACGAACATTCAACCTCTTGACCAGTCTTCTGGCTGCCTAACCTTCTGGTCACCAGTGGCAAGGTAGCAGTGTGATTGGGTCTCACACAGACCGGACTAGCGTCATTCATCACTCATGGATGAGTGATCACCTCCAGTGAGAATTCGTCAATCGAACAGCCAGTCAACCACTATTCAGAAGGTCACGGGTTCGAAGCTGTCCGTTCCATGGGATGCAAACTGTTGCCGATTCCCGATAAGGGTGAACTAACTGTACTGCGTTTCTAGGCTTTTCCGCATAGATTGGCTTCACTGACAGGACGGAATTTCAATTGAAAATTGCCAAACCTCTCCAAACTAACATCAATATACCATTTTCGTCAAAAGCTGAAACGCGTATTTTAATATCAGCCTCTACGGTCAATAAAGGTTGTTCTACCTAACCCAAGAAGCCGAAGTGACTTCAGACTTAAGTGAAATGCCTGCTTCTCTCTGAGGTACCGCCCTTTAGAGGTGTCCGGACTTAGTCATTTGCTGTGGATCCATGGTTAGGAGGAACCACCGTAAACCACTCAGAATCATAGCTGCCATTGATAAAGTCATTGAGTCTCTGAGGGAGAGAGCGTATGGTCATCCTGCATTCTGTACAATCTCTATGGATCTCGACGCCTCGTCTTGTGCGTTATCGAATTCGGGCCCAGGCTTCAATGGTTATCTGGGAGTGTAACAGTATTCGAGCTTAGGCCTAAGTGTGGATGCACCGTAGGGCTGGGGTAAAGCCTAATCATGGTACAATCTCTACTTCCCACCCTATAAAATGATAATTCATTCAGTCATGGCATATGACACCCACCATACTTCTTGAAACCAGGCAAGAAGAATTTAGGGTTCTTCTAAGATGACTCATACTCAAAACATATGGCTCACATTGGACAGGGGGGTCATCTAATGTTGTGCACTTATGAGTCCAGTATGTGATAAACGCGGAACTCGTTGCGAAATGATCCCTTGTTGTGACCAGTAAACAATATTTGTACAAAAAATTACACTTGTGATCGTCATTGGGACACATTCTTCGCTTTTTCGTAAATAATTTGCTAAGCCATGATTGTCATAAAGGGGGTATGTCAACTGTAGTTGTTCATGGAGATTGCACTAGATGAACAGAACATTCTTTCCAATTACCTGGATCGTACTGTAATCCCAAGGCCGGATGAGTATTCCTCAAACTCCCACCGTAGGTTAGGTTGTGTATGTTTGAGGCTGAATAACCAGTTAAGAACCTAGAAGGGTCGTAATACCGAAAAAACAACAGCAGAATTGCTTATCGAGTCTGCATTGTCAAATTCAGCCACAAGTTCGGTTACTCAACAACAACAAAAACAAAAACACAACGGTTAAGTCGACATCGTGTGTTGGCATGCGTTGTGCTATTGTTTTCTTCCGCTTTGTAGACACCTCCAAACTGTTACATTACACCTGAACGACAACCACCCTGTACGTGTACCACACAGTCGCCATGCCAACTGTCCATGGGGTTGACCACCCACCAACCCACACACACACACGTTTACACAGCTACAACACACCAGTCATTTCGTCTTGAAGACGTGAGGGAACGCATTCTTGTAGCCCTGAGCCGAACCACGATTGGTGCATTGCAAATTGGCCAACGTCTTTCACAACACACACGTACGCACAGACCACAAACTTGAAGACAAAACTGCATCACATGGGCTGACCTACTGACACTGTCTTAAGACGTGACAAAATTGGTTAATCCTACCCTGTACGGCTCAATCGTCACTCGCGAGCGATGGGGGCGGGTCGAGCTAAGGCTGGTGAATGCAGGCGTTGGAGATATGGAAAAGGCGTAGTATGATTTGGAAGAAACCACAATGTCAATTGGTTTCGCCCAACCAAAACACACCAGGGCAGTCTGATAAACTGGAAGACATTGATGGAATACTTTTACAAGCGTACGGCCTTATGTTGAATAAAAGAAACACTATTCCATAACAAAGTGGCCCGCAATAAAAGCTTTATGCATGCTTTGTGACCATCTGTCTAGGTGTCATGCTTAATTAGCACAAAAGACTGTCATGAGGGAAACTACTTACAAGGTTACTGAAAACTCTTCGACAGCCCACGACCGGTTTCGCCCTTTTCGGGGCTCACTATGTAGGCGCAGTCCCCGAGTTTCCATCAACCTTATGTTTTACTTCAAACCAAATGGGACTGTTTTCAAGAACTACACTCATTTGCAAATCAATTTGGTTTTCACGTGAGACTCAACTGAATCTCTCGTTTATGATATTCTACAACTGAACGTGCTGCACACAGGTCGCCTCATGATTCAGTTGGTACGACATTCGAGATATCGCAGTATGTTTTCATGTGGGAAACTACTTACAAGGTTGCTGAAAACTCTTCGACAGCCCACAACCGGTTTCGCCCAAAACCGAACTGATTTGCAAATGAGTGCATTACTCAAAGGACTGTCACTTAAGCGTAGAGAAAGAGAGAGGGGGAACGCCGGGTATCCTTTATACCTTTACTTACTTTGCTGGTCAGAAAAGTTGTGCACGCATTTTCAAGACGAGGTGTGAACGGCAGTCATTCTGATTACACACACACACACACACACACACACAGGGAGACCAAACAGGGGGCACAGTACTGGATGCTTCTTGATACAAGAGTTTGTAGACTTTATCTGATCATCTCATTGAACCTAAAGAACAACTAGCTGAAACTCAAGAACCTTCGAAAATTCCAAGGCTGTTCATCAAAGAAGGGCCACCATCCAAAGAGGTCACTCGTCGGTACCTTGGAGCTAGTTTCAACAGAAACCTCCCTCCCATAAGAGACGAGTCGCAAAAGAAACCATTTTTGCTCAGCTCTTTGAACCAGTTCCTCCTCGAATTCTGTCAGCGATTCAAAAAGAGTAAGAATGCAGTATTGCCAACACTGCCCCATCAAGATCCATTGGAAAAAGGTTTTGATATTCAAAGTTTTTTGCGTTTGCAAATTAAAAAAATCGTTCAGCTGTAGCACCCTTTCGGCGCCTAACTGCCATGCCACCCATATGAGGCACGAGGGCTGGGATACTGTTAGGCTGTCCAAGCCTAGACAGGGGAAGTCGAGAGGCGGAAGTCGGATTCGAACCATGGACGTTCCGGTCAGTAAATTCGCGCTTTAACCACTTCGGCCATCTTGCAAATAACGGTAAATGGCCTTTAATTTCAGTTCTATATGAGCGTATTTTTACAAACGGGACGTTTAATCCTCTCCCAGTCTGGGAAACCTGGCGCTTGTCTGTTACGGTGAACCATCTTGCAATATGAGTACAAAACAGGATGTCGATAATTATCTGGTCGGAGAAACGACAATTCTCGTCCCCTCTCGGTTCGCTAGCCTTTCCTTATCTCAGCCTGTCTGAAATATTTCCACCCCAGTACCGCACCACTTCGTATGCAATCTGCACTGACTTGAGAAACGGTCGTTTTCATTTGCTTCAGCCTGAACTGAACAAAGATTGACGGCGACAGTCAGGGGACAAGATCCCGACACACCGACAACTGAGGGGAGGACGTGGCAACTGACAAGGCCAAGGCGACACAGACTAAGACTTACAAACCATTGGCATAAAGTTTTGTTTACAGAAATCTACACATTGACAACTGCTACACATCGGCACAAACAAAACTATCCACGTTCTGACCGAACCTGATGGTTTTAATAGCTCAGGCTTTCTTCAAGACGCACTGGCGACGGAAAATTCTAGCTTCATTCAAGCATGCCAGGAGAAGTGTGTTGACAGCGCACCCATTACACACCGGAAGTAACGGGGGTTTGTGTGTCCATGTGTATCTGATGTGTGTGTGTGTGTGTGTGAACAAGAGGACTGATTTTAGCGAAACTGAGGTGACAAGAATTGAAAAGTTTGTGAAGAAACCTCTCCACTGATGATCTTAATTTTCCGGTGCTGGGATAAACTGACCTGTGATCAGTACTTGCGATTTTCACGCTTCAATATCTCACCCTGGCATGAACACATTTTTGGGGCCACTACCATGAGAATCAGGTACTTTGGACTGCTCCAAAAGAGGCGCCCAACAAGAGTTAGAAATTTCGGTCAATCTTCTTGAATAAGCATATTGGAGAGGGAAATTTGTTGTATAGTGAACGGGCCGTTTGGATGAACCCCAGTCTAGTTCGGGAAGAGGTCTGCCTGACAGCTTCCTTGGAGAGCGAAAGCGAATAAATTACTGAATATCCGTCTGATTACTTGTCAAGAAAGTAATGACTGTTTTGTGACGTAGCTCAAATTTGTCAGTAGTATAACCAGTCAGTTAATAATTGGTGATTTTCCCTAGTTCTTTAACTACTATTGTATGTGTCTAACCATTTACCGACCGAAATCGGTATTTATATTTGGCGATCAGCATCCAATAAACGAATCAACATGACGGTATATTCACCTTAGATTCAGGCACACTCGAAACTAGGCTACTCACAGGCTACTCTCCAAAAACTCCTTTCGAGTTCCGTGCATTTTTGGTTCAAATAGAACACAAGGTTGACGGAAACTCAGGGACCGCGTCTACCTGATGAGCCCCAAGAAGGGCATAAACGGTCGTGGGCTGTCAATGAGCTTTCAGTAACCTCATGAGTAGTGTGTGATGTCCACACATGATTACAACATTTTTTAAAGTATTTCAAAAAAGTTCCACAATAATCGTTGAGTTGGGTCGGTGTCTAGCTGCAAAGGTACGGGGGATGTGAAGTCGCTGAAACCCAGATAGGGGTAGTCGAGATGCAGAGGTTGGGTTCGAACTACGAGCACTCCAGTTAGTAATTCCTTGCCTTAACCATTGAGCTATATTAGGAGAATGCGCTCAAATAATTTGTCATTTCCCAGTGAGAAAGGGCAAGTTATTTGAGAATGGCGTTCAATGCATCACAGTACACCCAAAAATTGACAAGGGCCGGAATCTTACAATGCCAAATGAATAAGGACCAATCACTCGATCAAACAAATCGATACAAAGCATTGACCAATAATGAAAGAACCTGCGTGATCGAAACGCAACGCGTATCCCTGTTCTTTTAGCGATGACTGAACCTACAACAATTGCAGTGGCTTCAGGGAAGGTTGCTGAGAGTTGTTATGGAACACGAAGCTCAACATTGTATTGTGGAGTAACCATAGAATAGGTTCTAAAAAGACGAAAACGACAGGCCTTTAGGCGAACAGAGTAGGCCAACCAGCCCCAAAACTGGAGTCATGGGTGATCATCCAGTCGTAATCCGCAAAATTTGATCGCTAAAATCATACTGGAATCGCTTGCTAATTCAATAAAACTGCCTACCCGTGTCAGATTAGTGTTATACAAATATGCGTCATCCGAGGTTTCCGTTAGTTGTCTACACATCAAGCGGTCGGCCATTTGGCGGAACTTTTGTCCTCGAAGTTGCGGATCTAGCTAGCCTGGGTGCCCTGACTGGTCTATTCGCTGAGCTTGTCCGTTAGACTGCAAGCGTTCCATCATTATCATCAGTTCACTGATGCTTCCATGTTTATCCGTTGGCGTCTCTTGATTTCAGGGGTATACCGAACGAAGTGGTACTGAGACGATCAACTGCGGGTGTTCTTGGCCGCAAGATTACTAAGCACCCAACCGGATAGTGCAACGTAGACTGCATTTGGTTTTTCAACTGTGAACCAGGTTTTGTGTTGGTTAGCTTTGCGAGCTTTGTAACTGGTTTGCAAACGTTTGGTCATCATACGAGAACACACGGCTTTATCGTGATTCTCGCTCTATGGCAGCAAATATGAAGATTACTAATCAAAGACCCAAATGGGTCGTGGAGTAATGAATGACAAGTAGAACTGAATTAATTTCAGGATCGCTGACAAAGCAAAGGATACTTGCCTCAATCATCAAGACAAATTGAAGTGAGTTAGAAGCAAGGTTTCCAGGAATATTTTGCGTTTATTGCTAATCGTTTCCGACTAATAACATAGATTCAGGTGGGATGGCATGTTAGTCAAATCCATCTGTTGGGGAGGCTGTGCACCTTTTGAATGACTCAACTGTTTTGCAGCTTTGCGAAACTCTAAACTTCTCACATCTGCTTTGATTAACATTCTCCAGGTCTTTTCTCCCACTCCTTCCGGCAGAATACTCCCACAACCTAAAATGAAACATATGGTTTTTCAAAAATCGCCTGAAAGCTATTCTAACAGCTAGGGAGCCTCTGATTTCGAGTTCTGTTCTTCAGAGGGACGCAGAAAATTTGTCTTGGGATGTCAGTTCTAGCCATTAATTTGACGTGGCGCAATCAACGGAGCTGAGCAACCTTTTGAAAGGGTTCTAATTTTTTGGGAATCGGTCATTTTATTTGACGCAGATGATCTTGCGCAAGCAACACCGGTGAAACCAGCCAAGGATACGACCATGTCATCCGCTTAAGTGTTGCTGCTCTACAAAATTGAAGAAAAACAGAACAGTCCAATACGCTACATTGTTGGTGCCTAGCGAAAGCGAAGTTTGCTGTTGACGCATTTCCGCCCAAGGGCTTTTATTCAAGTATGTAGTGTTTTCATGAGGTTGGCAAGTCTGTCTGGACGGCCACGGTGCTTCTCTGTTGACTGGACTGAAGACTTTGGTGAAATCCACAAACAGTCCACTGGGCGGTTGGTTCCGTTCATAATATTCCTCTTGGAATTCGGCCTCTTTGAATTCCACATTACTCTTCGGAAAAGTTTCGTTCCTTAATGGCAGTGGTTGGTCCACCATCTTGCATGCCGGACATTGGAGACCGATTCCGATATATTTTCTTTATCTTTATGTAGAAGACTTATCGTTGCACATGAGATGGAAGAGATCTTCCCGCTGTGCTTGTCCTCGAGGCCCAAACAGTTTCACGAGCAAGCGATGCATTTCAGCTACCCTCCCCTTTTCAGCGGGTTTTGGATCCTTAGGTAAGTATGTCTTCTCTGTAGGTTGGGACACGTGAGGTGCTTAGTTTAAATGAGCATCTCCAGGCCCTTTGGGTGAAATGTAGTGCGCCCAAGCTGCCAGAATTTGGCAGATTTCGTTAAGCTTTTCCGGGCCTGTCTGTCTTCTTTGGGCTGAAGATGTTGGGCCTTCGGTTCATTGTTTTTTTGAGCCCACTAACAACGGTGTTTCGCGTACGACTTAAGTTCATTATTAAATTTTTTTCATCTTCTACGGATCTTTTAGAAGACTGGTCCAGGCGCTTTTGAGCTATTTCCGACAAAAACCACATTCTTAGCTTGAACCAAAGTGAATACTGATGAATGCCTGGCATCCAACGAACGGCGAAACCGGTCGTGGGCAGTTCAAGAGTTTTCAGGAAACTTGTGAATAGTTCCCTTCATTAAAATATACTGCGATATCTCGAATATCGTGCCAATTGAATCATGAGGTGGCCTGTGTGCAGCAAATGAGTGCATTTCTCCTCGTTTCCTTCTTAATTTGTTTACATCAGCAGCTTCCTGGTGTGTCCACTCGCCTTCTGGCGTAGCTGAGCTTGATTATTCCTCAAGATTTGCGCTAAAGTTTTGTAAAAAAAATTCGACGCATACTTCACATTCTCCAGTTATCATACATCCAGCCTAACTGTATCCCCCTTAGTCAACTGCTTGGTAGTTTTCAAATGTGACTGGTGAGTTTTGACGCGCCAGTAAGTACCGTATTTGGCCACACATATTACTTTCATGACGTAGATCGATTTATCGCAAAATGATGCAGTTGAGTTGGTGTCCTTGCCCCTTCGACGAGTACACGTGACAAGTGATATCCACCCCACACACAACCATGTGCTTCGTATTGAGAATTCAAATACCGCAGAGCGCTAGTAATGTTCCACCGCTGATTCGATTCCAAATGGATCCAGGTTTGAAGTCACCTCAGGGGAAGAGGCAATCGCTTGGAAATGTATATATGGACACATCCGAGAATAATCTTTGTCTAGAGAACTTTGTCCTGAAAAACAAGCGTCGTTCCAGAGGGGTTTGGTAAACAATCGGTGGATTTTTATCTGGGCGAGGTTTCGCTTTTGACACAAAAGCTTCATCAGGCCAAGT